>NC_062534.1:5663233-5685733 GCF_022655615.1 Tachysurus fulvidraco
GTTTTCTTGACTCATCAGCACCTGCTCCTGCACTTCCTAATGACGCCTGTTCCTTGTCGAGACAGTCGTCTACGTACGGCGATGCCGTGGTTTCCCGTCACATTTTTCATGCTAAATCCCACAGCTGAGTGTTGAAGCGCTGCTCCTTCATGTAACACATCTGTAGGATTCTGCGTCGACGGGGAAATCGACTTACAGGACATTTTCAGTCGATATAAACAAACTAATTATTTTATCTAAAATGAGTCAGGACTCATCGGTGTTCAGTGTGAGACGTGTGCTTTTCCCTTTGTTGGGATACACAGAATTTTAGTGGTTGAAGATAACACCTTGAAATTTTCAATGCTTTCGAACAAGCACTCAGAAATGGGTTAGATATCACTCTGAAGATCCCAATATTTGTTTTGAAAAAAAAAAAAGAATCGTCTTTGATTTTTGGAATTTTACTATGAATATATTTCCCCTAGTAGTCTAAAAAACAGAAATATTTATAAAAAATAAAACTACAAATTCTGAAATTCCTCAGAGTCTACTTTCGTATGAGCTTGACATTAAACACCACTGTGGAGTGGGATGTGAAGACATTTAATATTGAACATAGACACAACAAAACAGGCACAAATACATTTTTTGCCATCTGGGAAGAAGAGTAAAGACTTTTTTTGATGTTGGACATAAATTTAGTTATTAGTGTAAGGTTTCATGGTGGGATGTGGGTTTGAGGTTGTAATCAGTGTAGAGATGGTTATAACTCATTAGGGATGGAGGGAATCGTATAGATGTGAGACACAACGACCGCCTCCGCCTCCGCCTCCATCCACCGCCTCCGCCTTTTAGCAGTAGATGCTTTAAACAACTTGACAGTGTATGCACAGCCGGTAAATAGGGATTGTTCCCTGGCTTGGTCACCCCCTATTTTATATGCATTGATTCCAAAACCCCCCCAAAAAAAAAATCAAAAAAAAAAAATCTCAAAATTCCACTTTGCCGCTTTTCTATTACATTTGCATATCTGGTCATGCTCCACTTGACACACTTGCAAATCTGCACAGCGGGTATTTCATTACAAAGCGCCGCAGATATCTGACAACACCAGGAAGCATCCAAAATAAATTAAAAAGACTAAAGACCTAACCAGGAGGCTGTGTTGCGTATTGTCTCGTGACGCCCAGAGCACTTTTTTTTTTTCACGAGACTCGTCTGAAAGGGTCGTCAAAAAAGTTTCACGTCATTTTGTTTTGTGCTGTTAAACGGACAAATGGCGCAAATACTGAAGCAAAATCCAGAACACAGAGACAAAGACAAAGCAATGCTAACTGATGTTTAAATCAGCATAGCAGTGAGCGTAGAATCAGAGAGCTTTCCTGAAGACGTGTGCATGATGGTAAATGTATGCGAGGCTGCGAGGTGGGCCATCAATCAGGAAGGTTTTGTAGCTACTGCTGTAGCACGACAGAGACAAATGGACCCGAGATAACGTAGCCGTGACCTTACGCCAGGCTGTGGGAGGACAGGAGAGAGGCATGATCCATGGCAAGTCTTTACATTTTTACCATGGTCCTCAGTAAATCTGCGCCATAACTGGACAGGGACCTCATGTGCTCGTGTTTAAGGCGGAAACTGAAACCATGTGGCGAGTCGAGGGCTGATGAACGGCCGAATATGTGTTACAGGTCGCCGGATGTGATGCATAAACACAAAGGACCAGAGTTAATCACAGGCTCTGTGGAGATTATAAATACATCTATAAAGAAATCCATATGGAACTGAACTGTAGGGTTAGTGGGAACAAGAAACACTGTTACATCCTGACAATTAATATATGACCTTTAACCTCATGAACAGCAACAAATAAACATAGATAGATAGATAGATAGATAGATAGATAGATAGATAGATAGATAGATAGATAGATAGATAGATAGATAGATAGATAGATAGAAAAACAGACAGACAGACAGACAGATAGATAGATAGATAGATAGATAGATAGATAGATAGACAGACAGACAGACAGACAGACAGATAGATAGATAGATAGATAGATAGATAGATAGATAGATAGATAGATAGATAGATAGATAGATAGATAGATAGACAGATAGTCTGATAGACGGACAGACAGACAGACAGACAGACAGATAGATAGATAGATAGATAGATAGATAGATAGATAGATAGATAGATAGATAGATAGATAGATAGATAGATAGATAGATAGATAGATAGATAGATAGACAGATAGACAGATAGTCTGATAGACAGACAGACAGACAGACAGACAGACAGACAGATAGATAGATAGATAGATAGATAGATAGATAGATAGATAGATAGATAGATAGATAGATAGATAGATAGATAGAGATTAAAAATGATGAGATTAAAAGTAAATAATTACATTAAAGTAAATCCTCTTCATTTGTTAGTGATGTACAGTTTGTGCTTGTTAATATACAACCCTGTGATATTTGACCCTGTTACTCATTTCACATCAAAATGCAACATTTTTAACTATGAGCATTTCAAAATGCCAGTACAGTTAGCTCCATATGTTAGTGTACACACATCGCTACTGGGTTTTTTTTGTGCTTTTTTTTTCCAACGCCAGCATACAAACTGCTCTAATTGTAAAGATTTTAGAGGAGCACGGAAGCTCTAATGAACAGTATTTTGTATTAAGCTTTTTTTTTTTCATCATGCTTTGACAAGCAGCCCGAGAAAATGACTTTTGATGGGTATTATGCAAATGATACCAGCTGTTACTTCCAATGGAAAAGACTCCTAATAATTTTCTCTCTCGATTTCCAGCTTGCCTCCCTAACCTAGTCTCTTTCCTTCTTTCTTACTTTCTTTCCTTCTTATCTGCCTGTTAATCCACTCGGTTGTGAGGGTCAGACATTTGTGATGAGCAGCGGTGGTCTGATTAGCGTACAGCGGTGTCCTCGCTGCTCCCGGTCGAGCTTGTGATGAAGCTCGGCTGTGTATCTAGAGCAGAACTGAGCTCATTAACTCCCATTCACACACAGACACTCTCTCTGGCCTTTATACAGCAGCTACCAGCACGTGAACAGGTTCCTCAAGGTCAAAGAGAGGAGCTGAATGAAGCAGACTCACGGCAGGAGACGGCACATCATCATGCAGCCCTGGCCTCAGCATACAAATCACAGGCACATCCGAAGTTTCACCTTCTTTTCAAATCGTTTTTGCGAGGCATTTCTATTGCAGAATAACTATGAATAAATATGAGAGCCCGTAGCGCAGGTTTCTGGAACTGTGACAAGCTGAGAGTCATTTTTACAAGAAATGCTGCCTGGGGGGAAGAATAAAAAAATGAAATGAAATGAAACAAAAGAAAACATGGAGAAAATAAATAAATAAATAAACAAACAAACAAACAAACAAAACATGAAATGAAATTGAAGGAAACAAAACAAAACTGAATTGAAACAGAACAAATCCAGACAAAACCGCAGACTAATCGAAAACAAAATAAGTCGAACTAAATAAAAACGAAATAAAAAATAAATAAAATAAAAATGAAACTGCTTAAAATATTATAAAACAAAAATACAAAATTGGGGAAAATCTATAAATAAATAAATAAATAAATAAGTAAATAAGTAAATAAATAAAATAAGACAAATCAATAAAATTAAATAGAACAAAAAATTTTTTTTTATCAATTTAATGGTTATTTTTGCACATATATTGTGACCAAAAACTGTTTTCTTGGACAAATGATTTTATGTCTTGTGTTAATTATGCTGGTTAACATTTTCCGCACGAACCAATATCTGTGCAAAATAAAGCTGGAGTAATTAGGGTGCATCCAGATTAATCTGCCACGATTATTCTAAATCACAATAGTTTTGCATCGACTGATTGAGTGGCATTTAATAAATAAAGATTGCGAAATCCTTTCTCCAAACTGCAGCATTATCATTCCTTCCATGCTATCTCTCCTCTGCCATTCTGTCTGCGGGTGTTTGGGAGGCGTCTGCCGAGAGGAAGCTCTGGAGCACATCCTTTTATGTTTATTAGCCACATTACGGACTATATCGGCACATTTGCAGAAAGGAGGTGCCTTAATGAGGCCAAATTAATTCTGCAGAGATATTAAACAAAAGCTGATGAGAACAGCCTATCAAGCATGACTAGGTGAAAAAGATGTGTGGGGTGTGTGTGTGTGTAACAGAGAGTGTGTGAGTGTGTGTGTGTAAGAGAGAGAGAGAGAGAGAGAGAGAGAGAGAGAGATGTGTGTGTAAGCTGGTGTGACCTAATTCAGAGCACCGACTGAGCTCAGTCAATTTCCTTGACATACACACCCATTCCTTAGAAACATTATAAATGACTCCATGAAAATGCATTTTTGTTTTTCAGATGTCAGATCTAAGTTTTAAGTGCTTTTTCTAATGCTGTCGTTAGCTGAAAGCCTCTAAATGAATGTGTGTGAACGGGACAAAATAAATAAATAAAAAAGCCGAGCTACAGATATAAAGTCAAATACATCAAGGCTGTTTCTGACACTAGACTCAGGCTCTGTCTGTATCGCTGTATAACATAAGCAGCCTTATGTCTCTAATCTGTATTCTCTTGCATTGAGTGGTTCAGTAAAGCTCTCTGACTCTGAACATGTTCAACATAATGGAAAACGAGCAAAGCAGCTCAAGTGGTATTAATACAGCGACAGCATGTAAGCCTATTTGGGTAGGAAACTGAAATGCAGCCTTTTTATTGATTCGAGTAACAATTTAATTTACAGCCTAAGGTGTGTTTAACAGTATACAGCAAACTTCCAGAAATGTCCAGAAATAGCTGCTTGTTAGTTGATGTGAATGACAGTGTGTCTGTAATCTCAGAGTACAGCTTTGGTGTGCTGTACTAATCCCTGTGCAGTGGTAGACATACACACAATGTGTAAATACTGCAGAGACAAAACATGTGCTGGCTTTCGTCCAAAAGAAAAGTCCCAAACGTCCCATTCATGCTCTCGACAAACACGTCTGGGTCCAGAGCTTATCAAAACAAGGGTTTATAATCATCCCATAGTATGCAAGTCAGCCATTTCATGATGCTATTATCACGAGGTTAGAATAAACACACACTTAAATACGGGATGATAAGATCTGCTGGTTAAAATGATCAACACACCACACAGTATATAGTAGTAGAGTCGTATATTATAAAAGCTTAAAGATATATCATAGACATTTTGAGTCTCGAGATCAGTTCAAGTGAAATGTATGTTTTGTTCATTATAAAGACATAAATACAATAGAATGCTTTTGCTAATATTAAATAGGAAAATCTGATACTGAGGTCCATAGAAAATCTTCTTTTCCAATGAGGACATCAAAAGAGACAGCATCTTAATCAGAGACACCGGTTTATTTAAAAAAAAATGGCAAAAGATTCGGACGTGCTGCATCAAGTGCTATTTGTTTATGTTTAATTCAGTTATTTTATTTGTACAGAATCATGTTAGAGTTTTAAAGAAATACTTTAAAATACTGGTTTTAGTTGCATTATATTAATGTACTATAGTAATGGGAAAAAATTGATTTACATCTCCAGTTTGCATTGTATCACTGATTTTCTGTTTATTTCTTTTTTTAAATGCGAGTTCTTGTGTTTAAAGGTGGTGGTCTGTCTCAGTCTCTTGAGAAAAATTTAGACAAAAGAAAAAAAACAAAAACAAATAAATACTTAAATAAATGAATAAAAAGTTAACATATTTGAGGAGAAATATTTTTAGCACCTATTGTGTGAACTAAAATATCCTATACTATTATACTATACTATTAATATTATACTAATTCTATATACTATTGAAGAAATTTATTCATGTGTTTATTAATGTATGCAAATAAAGCTTAATAACATTAATTAAGTAAGAGTAAATAGAAAACTGCTAATTATGATGTGTTCAGGTTAATCTTCTATGATTGTTATAAATAAAAATAGTGATTTATATCGCATAATCTGATAAAACCAGGATGTTATAAAATGTGCGAAATTTTGTGTAATTATTGATATAACGTCAGTTTGTAAATTGTTCAACTTGATGCATAGAAATTTCAATTATAATAAAAAAAGAAAAGACAAAAAAAAAAAAAACGTGTTCTGTAAACTCCTGCTGCACGGCAACACTGGTGGTAAAATTTTAGCGTAGCCATTAGAAAGTCCATCGCATTAGCAATTGAACACGCCTATTTCAAATGGACCATTTCCCATATGCAACCCAGTGCAAGTAAAATAGTCTTGTCTCCAAAAACCACACTTCAGCGGGTATTTACCCAACATAATCCCATTAGCATGAATCACTCTAATGCGCTGTGGTGCGGTATGAGCACTGCTTTCCCCACACATGGTGTCGTTTGTGATAGGCCAGCAGAGCCAGGCGGCAGATGACTCAGTGCAAGTGAGGATGCTTACTACAGGGAAGTGGCGTCTCGCTTTGTGAGTCTTGGCAGTGCGGTCTAATCAAATGTTCCTGGAAATGGCTTCCTGTCCGGTGATGGGGAGCTGGGCTCCGTGCGAGATAAAGATTTCTCTGCCTCCGATGCCAAAAGCTGTTTTAATAACCCAGGCTGTCGGTGATGGAGTGCTATAGGAGACTGTGGCGAGGTACAATGCCGTATTATGCACTGGGCTGCAGTCAGGAATGGTTGACCAGTTGTTACGGATCAGTTCATTTCAAATGTGGCGGGTTGTAACTGCTTAAAAACGTGCACCCTGTGATTTTGGAAAAACAACGTAGGGCGGTATACTAGTCTGAAACTTAAAAGGAAAAAAATTGGAAAATTAAGCACAAAACCTGGAGCTTTGACTACACATACTGGAACTTTTATCTTGTTTAAACTAAAAAAAGAAATTAACTTTCGTATTAGCCTGGGACGGACTTAAAAAAATCAATCTTGGCTTTTTAGACATTAAAAATGAAGTGTGTAGTTAGAGACATTTGATAATATCGTTATAGTTACTTCTGTATATAGTTATAGTTAGAGCTACAGCTATAAGTATCGCTACTGTATAGTTATAGGTACTGTTATAGTAAACAGTTCTAATTACTATTTTAGTTACAGTTTTTCATATAGTTATTATAGTTATAATTACAGTTATAGTTATAGCTATTGTTGTTACTGTATAGCTATAATTATTATAATCACAGTTGTAGTTACTGTTATAAAATAACTGTATAGTAATAGATGTTATAGCCACTGTTATAGTTATAGCTATTGTATAGTTCTATAGTTATAGATGTTACGGTTATACTTATACTTATCTACTGCTACAATTATAGTTATTGTATAGTTAAAGTTCTTGTTAAAGTGTTATATTATTTACTGTATAGTTATAGGTATAGTTACAGTTATGAAAGTGCACAGCAATAAAAATTCCCAGCTTGTTTAATTCAACAATAAATGGTCATTTATTCTGAGCCTTATACCTCACAAGCAAAAAGTTTGACCTGATAAATGGTTGTCACTGTGCTGCTTAACTATATTTGCTGTTTTCGCATGAGATCGCATGCAACAGGTTCAAGCAACATGAGAATAGGTGTTAAAACCAAGACAGGTAACAAAACAGTTGACACCCCACCGGGATGTGTTTTATTCCTCTTATTCCACTTTTTCTACATTTCTAGCTACATTTAATCAACTGAACAAACTTACATTATTAATACATTAGGTTTCCAACTAACCTTTCTGTCTGATGCTTGAAGTTAGCAAAAACTATGCAGCTTTTTATGTTAAAAATAAAACCACAAAGTCACAATGTCTGTCCTGAAAGCTTTCCTGAGTTGGAAAACATTAGAAAAGCTACAGCTTTACATCACACAGTTACAATGTACTGATGCTAGAGACTCCTTCCAAAAATAATGAATACATTTTTTTTTATCTCTGCTTATAAAACTTCCCATATATCAGTTATTTTACATTTTTAAATGTGCTGTGGGTGCCATAAAAGTCATAAAAGTTGTAATTTTATAGAAAATTAATTAACCTCGGGCTAATCAGCATTGAGCAACAGTGCTTATTAATTGGTATAAGTCTGTTTTTCACTACAGTTTTTCTCCCTTGCCACTGTCAATGTTATGTAGACGAGGAAGGCAAGAGGAGACGTAGCATGACGTATATGCGTTTGAAACAGTTCTATCTGATTACACAGAGCAAACAGTGAGAAGTCTGATGATTGTTTGTCTGCTGGTGAGATCTCGCTATTACATCATCACTGCTGCGATGCGGAGAAATGAGGTCAGCGAACAGTCGGGTTTCATCAGTGCTTGGTTCTCTGCTAAGGATATTTAGGAGAGAAGCTCACAGCTGCTTGCTTATTATGATTCATTGAATGAGCTCATTGTAAAGCGGCTAGGATTAAGTATTTAGGCTTGTTGTGATTAGAAAATAGAGAAAAAACCCCCAACGAGGGCCAGAGTGACTAACATTAGCATTTGAAAAAGCGTAAGTGACCTGGTTAATGAGGGTTAACACTAGTGTAATAATGTGCACACAGCTATTTTTCAAATAATACTAGACTTCTGTTTGCCTTTCCAGACATGAAAAAGATTGTAAAGACATAACAAACGACATTTAAATATACAAAACCTATTAGTAAAGGTCATGGGGTATAAACAAAAACCTACCAGAGCATCAACTATGTAAATAAATAATGTGCTATGTACAAATTTGTGAAATGTTGTCGTCTATGGCAGGTGTAAACAACATGATTGTTTTTTTTTTCCTATTCGATCTATATATATATTTCTACACCGTTTTACGATTATGCTGTTATAGGAAAGCTGTTTCAAATGAATATATATTAAGGGGGAAAAAAGTCCAATATCCTGTAAAATCTTAAGAAAACTTACTCTAAGGAAATTTATTGTACTGACCGTTTAAAAAAAGCACTAACACTGGAGACTCCTTCCAAAAAAATGTTTAACAGTCACATTATAATCTCTCTCTCTATCATTAGGTGTGTATGTAACAGAAAGATCAATGGTCATATCTTTATGTCAATGCCTGTCACAACCATAACAACAATGACAACAACAACAACAACAACAACAAAATAGTATAATAAATCAAATGAAATAAAAACCTGGTTAGCCTTTCAGTGAGCACCGAGACACTAATCAATACAACAGATGATAACAGAACACTTCCAAAGCCATTTGAGTGACGTCTTATCACTGCACCGTACTCTCAACCTGTCAAAATATTGTGAAGCAGGGCAGTGTTACGGTACAACAGCAACATTTCACGCCTTTCACAACCCAAAAGCCTGGGTGCTCTAGACACATCTCTTATTTAAGCATGCTGTGGGAGTTTGAGGGATACAGAAATAGCATGTAACATACAGTATAAAGATGTGATATTGCAGAATAATCATATCCTGATACTTACGATATCTCTAGCTCTCTTTATGGTACATCATAGGTCAAAATATCGCGACTTTAAATCGATGAGGCTCTGACTTATATAAAATGAATTAAAGCTTTAAAAAGGTTATTAGATTTAAGATGAAAACAATATGGAAAGATTTCTTATCAAAATGTGTAACACATTTCTACAATACACGACGGGATTGCTATCAAACCGCTGCCGATTAAAAAAAGGATAAAATTTACACATCTATCCAGCTGCTTTCAATTAGGGACATTTTAAGAAGACATTGTCATACCTAGAAAACGATACTGTGACATCATTTATCACAATATCTATATTATATAATAATTTTGCCCTAGTCTAAAGTTAGAATAATGGTCCCAATGACAGGGGTATATATATTTTTGAAGCAATTAATGAGCAGGCACTTCTTCCCAAGTGCAACAACACAGCATCTGCTCAGGTGAGAGTTTAACACAGGAAGAGGAGAAAAGCCTCTGAGAATATATATACCATCAGCAGTAGCTCAAGTTTCCGCACCTCAGCCGGAAACAAGCTGAAGAAATGTGACTTGAAGAGAGATGGAATAATAATTGGGCAGAACAACAGAATGGCGGCGGGTCCCGAGGGAGCCACTAGAACTGAATCCACTCTTTAACAAAGCAAAGCTGGGTGAGGTGTGTTGGGGGGGAATCAAATCAGTGTCCTTGAAGATGTTTCCATTTCTCCTGAGAGCTATTTCCGTCTCGCTCTCACCATCTTACCTTCCTCTCGCTTGGCTGTCTATATCTCTCTCTCCCTTTTTTTAATTTATGCATCTTATGCTCTCTCTTTTTGTCACACACAGACGCATGCAGACGTTCTCCGTCTCACCCTCATTCTGTTCTCTGAGGCAGTGACTCATCTGTGAGAGGAGGGGTAAAATGGGGTATAGAGAGGAAAGATAGAATAAGCGAGAAATACAGAGAAAGAGTACGCAGGTCCAACAACAACATCCATCTCTATTTTCCTGTGAGCCGACCGCTCTGAGGCCACTCGGAGAGCAATCAAAATTCCCCAGGTTTCCATTCTTGCCACATGCTTAGCTGTACAATGTGAGTGCGCCATATGCTCCAAGATGGGATTTGGTGCAATTTTAAGCCCGATGGCCTTCAAATTCACAGCAGAACAAAGAGAGCGAACAGCTGGCTGTCTCTCTGTGGCTGGATGGCGCCGAGTCAACCTGTTCAATCATATGCTGTCCTTGTTTACCTCGGCTTATCTCTGTATTTGGTTTACTTACTCCGAACGCACACAGCCGTGAGCTGAGAAACTTTAAAGTGAACAGAAATAAAATATCCAAGCTTTAAGCGATTGAGAAAACGTCTCTTCTGATGAACGAACGATGCCGTCAAAGTGGAACGATTCATGATCTGCAGCCCTGCAAGCCGTTATGAGCTTTAGCAATGTAATAATTACAACTCTATTACACAGCCCCAGACCGTTATCTTTCACCCCCTCCCTCCTGCTGTCCGAACCTTTCATGTCTGCTTTCCCCTGTCCTTAAGGGCCATCCTGGCCTATCGAATGAGCTCGTTTCTCCCTGCAGGGAACCATAGGATCAGATGTTCCCTTTGGCAGCGGTGTAGTGAGAGGGGGCTACACGGCACGGCTTGTAAAAAGCTTTCAGCGGGGCTCAGGTATCGCGCCCCGAGCCAGGTCAGCACGACTCCGCTCTCTAAGTGTCAGGCGCACAAATGAGCTAGTGATAAAGCTCCCTGCAGCTTTCACCTCCAACAGGCTTAATACACAACGTATGCTGGGACTCTCAAAAAAACAAAAACAAACAAAAAATACACTCCAGTACTCTAATAAATGTAAGTGTTCCAATGGGGTTAGATTTAAAATCCCTAGACAGAGATCCCAATTCAAATACACAACTCAGTCCCAAGACTTACAAAAAACTTTGCTTACTGTTTACCTACAAACCTAAAACTCTTGTACTGTATTATGGCTGGGTTTGACAAAAATAGCTATATTTCTGTGTATTACTTATAGTAAATCTGCTCGATAATGGCTAAAATGATGTTTCCATTGATCTCAAACATTAAACCATTTAATTTCCACATAATCTGATTAGTCAGAAGGTGTTGATTCATTTCCTACAGCAGCTCTGACGATAGTAACAGCAGCGAGTTTTACGATGATCCGCTTGTACTGATACGTTAACGTTTCTATAGTAACAGATTATTGGCCAAATGAGTTCATTGTAAAAAAAATAAGAAGACATTCACGCAAAGAGTCTCCAGTGTCAGCAGTTCATAAAGGTCAACAAGTGGTGAGGAACGACTGTTCTTAACCATTGTAGCATAAGTGATAAGACAACAGCTAAAAAGTATGACGTTAGATTCATTAATAAATAATAATATGGTGAACGGCTTTGGCATGATATGAATGAAACACTCCGGAACGAGCGGTTATTGGGAAATAATTCACACCATCACATCACTGATTCTCTAACAGCATGCTCTGTCTGGTTTTATTCCTTGCTCATACTGCTCCATACAAAAGATGGAACAGTTCCAGATTTCTGACGGACAAGACTTTCTGAAAAGCTTTTTTGTTTCCACAAGGCTCAAGTCTCACATTGTAGGCTACCTGAAGATTTAAAAAAATAAATAAAAAATACAGACGGGCACACGGAATCAGGTTTATTGCAAATTTGCTCTAATTGGTGCATGTTTAACAAGCCTACACCTACTTACAGAAAAACAGTGGCTCGACTATTCTGCTCAGCGCTTGACATTTAAATGTGGTTTGAGTAAACAAGTACGCTGTTGCTAGCATCGCTAGGCTCCAGAAGAAAGATAAACACACATAACCATAAACATCTGTCTAATATGTTCCTTAATACTAATGTAATCTGCACTTACTTCCATGCATTATGACTTTTATGAGTACTTCCCAAAATTCTACCAAAACGAATGTTGTTATAAACCAGGTCTTATATTTTAAAAATGCAACGACTCAAAGTAATTAGTCAGAATTTCCATTCAGATTTATGTAGGAAGAATAAACACTTAACATAAAAGCATGAACTCTGTGTTCAAACCACAGTAAAGTGATGGGCAGGCCTGCTTACCGAGTGGTAAAAGGCGAAAGCCTGAGGTTGTTTAGCTAATTATTAACAAACTACGTGCTTATGTCAACCCCTCACTGTGCCAGCTATCAATGTAAAACAGATTTAGCCAGGGGAAAGCCAGAACTGAGCTGGCAATTTTTCCTTTGTAACTACCATGGCATCCAAACAAGAGCAAGAAATTGTTTTAGCATCTCCATGAAATGTTTCAAGTAGAGAAATCAGAACTCACCTCCCCTGATTGAGGGAGAGTCAGCTTGGGAAGTTTGCCCTTGCTCCCTACTGCGTTGCCTTTGCCATCCATCAGGCTTGTAAATGGCGTTCCACCGTATCCATCCGTGATTTCTAGAGTGGGCTTGAGTTCAGGAGAGTCATTGGGTGCCTGGTCCTGGCCGTCCATGGGCCGAACGTAGGCTGTGGGTTTCTGCTGTCCTCCGCTGCTAGGCTTGCAGTGGAGGCCCTGGGGGAATGTTGGTGTAGACAGACCACCTGGTACCAGAGAAGTAGAGGCCACAGGTGACCCTGAGTCCTGCTCACAGGGTGAGTTGGCAACATTTGGCACCTTAGCTGGCTGCCCATGCCTCCTGCTGGGGTGTGTGGAGGTTGACGAGGTCCCAGGGCTGGAGTCACCCTGTTCCTGTTCTTGCCCGCTAGAGCTTTGCTTTCCTCGGCTTGCAGCCTGAGCCACCTGGCTGCTGCCCGAACTGTGCGCTCCTCTGGACCAGTCGGAGGAACGGGACTTTTTGGTGCTCTGGTGCCCATGAAGGATGCTGGGACCTGCTATATTGGTGGTAGGTGGAGGAGGCATGGAGGTGGTGTGGTTTGCTGGCTGGGATGAGGCGGCTCTGCCACGCTGAGCTTCGGTGAAGAAGCTTGGCTGGTCAGTTTTCTCCACTGGGGTCTGGGGAACTGAGTTCTTAGGGATGCCCACCAAGTGGCTTTGGTTGGAATGGCTGGTCAAGAGTTCTTTCATTTCATCATAGTTACCCAACGTGTTCTGGACTCGGTTGGCCAGGGCATCACCTTTGTTTGTCTGCAATGACAGTAAAAAACAATTATGCACATCTGAGCCTAAATGAAGGTTTTATTGCTAATTAAGTATTCTTAAACATACAAAGGAGTTTCTGTTACAAAGAGAAAAATTTGAAGAACACTTTAAGATAACAGTGTCTACTTTGTTTTAATAATACCACTGACATTTATACCAACAAAGGACGACTACCTGCAGTTTGTGTTTCACATGTATGCAGCCTGTAGTTATAAAAGGGAGAAAATATGAGCAAGTGTTTATGTGTGTGGGTGAAAGTCAAAGTCAAAAGAGAAACGTACATAAGCACATGCTGCATAGGTGCAGATGTCAAGTTCAATGTGCGTCCTCCTTTTAAGTGCAAATAGCGAATAATCAGTTCAAGTGTGAAAATTCGAGCTGATAATTTGAAAATAGCAAACTTAACATCATGTAGGTTTAATTTACCCCAGAGTATTACCAATTACAGGTTGGTTTTTGTTTATGCGACAGAAGCATGACAATATTAGCACATGGAATTTTTTATAGCTTGATTGTGTAGAAAATATAGACTTGAATGCTTGTCAGAAAATCTTATCTTTAAAAAGAAATAGATTTAGCTTCTTTTAGCAGGCTAGTTAGCTAAGACACAAATGTGTTTTAAGGTATAGAAACTAGAAGAGTTAGCTACAAGCCTGACAAAATAAATAAATAAATAAACAGACACACACAGTTACTTCCCTTGTGTGTATTTCGGTCACTTCAATCTCTTTGTGCATGTTGTTTTCTTGAAATTGAACTGAATTGTGTTTCCCAACCTATCATAGATTGTTAGCAACCTAACTAATGCCAAGTTTCTTTTAGCTAATGTAAGTGAATAGCAAGCTAAAACATAAGCGCTTGGTAAGTGCTTCGTATACCTTTGATACTGATGGTTGCTAAATCAGCTAATTAATCAAAAGATTGAACTGTGTGTATTTTTATCTATCTCATCTGTGTTTTGCTATACAGTGTGATCTTTGTTCCTTGTTCGGACTTTTAGCTAGCTAACTGATGTTAGAGAACTAGCTTGCTGCCACTTTTCCAAATAGTCTAAATTGAGTAGCCTTACTTATAGCTAACTACCTAATATTAGCAGACTATCTTGATACCACTAGATTTGTGTGAAACTTGACCTCTTTTTCTGAGAAATAATGATATAACTGAGCTGACATTTGACTTCAGTGTCATGAAACATCTGGCAAATAAAACCTGTTAGCTCTGACTGTAAATTGCTGTGAATTACTATTACAGGCTCGTCTGAGAGGCTCACAGCAGTTCAGAAATTCTACGTTTTCGGATTTTCCTTTCTCCCTGGTTTCAATAATCATGTTTCTCTCATACCTTACAACACATCAATTCACTGTAGCTTTAAGGCATTGGAAATTAGTGTTATTGCCATGTTCTCCCATAATTAAAAAAGCCAATAAGATCCAATTTTATGTTAAAAGAAACACACAGATCAGAAGATGCCAGCATGTCAGGCGCCTTGTTTATGAAGACACGTACGTTATTTTCAGCTAAAAAAAAATTCTGCTCTCTTTCACTCAGCTTCTGTTTGTTCCAAGAATTCCTTGTTATAATTGCTTTCTCCTTAGCCGTACCGCACATCATTAGTTTCTACAGCTTTCCTCTGCAGAGAGCCATGCAAATGCATCCCCCACTGACTCTTTCCATAATAAGCAACATTCTGCTTAATACCCAAACCCCTCTCCTATTTTGTTCATTTTTTGGCTGCGTTCGTATCTTTTATTCGAACGATTCCAAGTACCTGTGATAACAATCCAATTCAACTCAGCATGCGTGACATCAATTATTTCAGGCCACAACACCACCGCTTTGGAAGAGAGTGTGTGCACGAGCATACTCGAAACAACAAACGGAAAACAGCACTTGTGTGTGTTGCCCTCTGTTTGCAATACAATTAATAGGTCTGTTATTCCCAAGCAGTGAAAAGTATCAAGATAAATCTATTAACATTCACCATTCATTTCACGTGTAATTGCCACATTAATAATGGAGCCTCTAAGTCGGCAATGCAAATGCACCCGCTTTGTGGCTTCTGACGACGTAAAAAGTCAATAAACAAATAATGGTAAATGATCCACGAGCAGGAGTGAGAGCATGCTGAACCATTATTATGGGAAACGAATTATCTGGTGGGCAGTTAACATTTGACCCTACACTCAAAGGAGGACAGCCAGACCAGATCCACACGGCTTAGCACCCAGCATAACCTATGAACTTCCAAAGCCGCTGAGTTAATGCGTGTCGTAAAACCGTTAGGATGGTGTGGCTGTCGTTCAAAGATTTACTGCAATTGGACTCGGTATAAAGGATGGTTTATTGTGTGCATCAAAACCTGGTAATTGGAAATGATAAAGACTAACTTGTAAGATGGATCAGGACATAAAAATGCAATGTAGCATTCAACAGTGTTTGTCTCATAGTGATCTGTATAGCTGTACAATCATAAACATGAAAGCATGAACAAAGCATCGAGCGTGTACAGGGATTGCCATGGCTGACATAACCCCTGAGCTGGAATGGCAATGCGGCTCAACCTGGCATTTCTCCAACACTTTCAGAGCGAGAGACCTCACGGCAAGGGGAAGTCTTGAGGGGAAAAGTGAGCACTAGGTGAAGTTCCCAGACACGTAAGCCCATCTGGACAGCACACAAAGGCCTCTTGTGTGAACTCCAACTGCCTGACTCATGCAGGGGAAGGCAGAACTCATGCCAAGCTCTACATTCTGCAGCCTGGGCAAGGTGAAAACTGCAGGAATCCTGGTGCTTGAGGCATTAATTGCTGACACATTATTTTAAAGGAATGACTTGTTAAAAAAAGCCCTTCATGGATGATTAATCGCATACTTAACAGTGGAAGAGAACAAACATTTGTGGACCAATAAAGTCTTATTTGGTCTTGAGACTAAATACTTTTATGTTTTTTGTTGTTGTTGTTGTTTTTTAAATCCCCAAAGGCTACTTATTTCCTAATAACAAGGTTATTCAAAAGAAAATAAATGTTATTAAATGGATTTTTTCCCATTGTGAAGTCCCTTTCCCTTCATTAGTATGGATTAAATGACAGTACTGCCTTTACAGATACAACTCAAGCAACATGCTAAACATGATAGCATCAAACTGGGGGTTTTCTACCTGGTGTTTTTAGATTTATCAAAATATCAATAAACACTAGGAGTTCCAGGCTTTTATCAGCAGTGTACCTGTTATGTTCAAGTTTTATTTTTATGCTCTATCACATCTGATGCTCCTAATGAAAAAAAAGTTGTGATGTAACCCTAAATTCAAACGACATAGCAAAAGTTTATTCAGTCATTAATCTTAAGTAAAACTGGCCACGCTCATGATGGGTTCTGAGCTATTCCGCAGGATGGGTATACATCCTGGATAATACGCCAGCCCGTCACACACTCATTCACATCTTGGGACACTTTAGAGCTGCTAATTAGCTTTCTAGCATGTTTTGGGAGGTGTGAGAATACTGCAAAAACCAATGAAAACTACAAATCAATAGTGTCCTTTGCGTACTCTGGCTTTCTGACTTTTAAATCAGAATAACCAGATGAATTAATTTAATGCTATTTGCAAGTCTGATCTAGAATTTGTCAGGACACTGTTGGCTTTCAGTTAAAGACAGAGTAATATATAAATTCATATGAGTTTTTCTCCCACAGCGCACAGTTTTTCTGAGTAAAACTGTACATTTGAGTCGGCACGACTTCGGTTTTTATTAATCTGTATTTGATTGGCTTGTTAAAAAGTAAGTGTGCCAAAATAAACATTGAGTCAGATTTAGATGTTAACTAGCAGTGAGGGACTGCTTACTTTCCATAACACCCCTGGCCACTCATTAAATTTGGAGATGGAGAAAAAGAATAAAAACAATTTGTCTCAGGAGTGAAAGTATAATTATTGAAGCCTGTGCATGCAGAGGACGGCTGAAGCTAAAGTTTGTGCTCAACCTTACAGGCATCTTGATGTCTAACAAATGGCAAATAACTGAATATTATTTGAAGGTTATAATCTGGGATAAAATTATACTGTGTGCCTCACAGATCAGGGGATAACAGCTAAAAAATAAACGTCCTCTGCACCAAAAATAGGTTGTTGCAGGTCTGATTGTTTGATTGTAGCATGTAGTGATAGATATATTGTACCTTGACACCAACTTTGGCGTTTCTAGGATCGATGCTTGCTAAGAAAAATCAGAAGTATGTGAGAAGAGGATTAAACTCATTATAACGTTAGCTAGGTGATTTTAAGTAGCTAGCTTCATCAGGTGCTGTAATTTAAACACTTTAAACACGCTTTGGATAAACAGTCAAAAGAATGTATTTGTTTTCATCGTGTTTTAATCCATCGGCGGTCGATAACACGTAGTTCGATTGAATTCGGTTCACTTTATTTGTACAGCACCATTACTAATGGACATTGCAAAGCAACTTCACTATAAATAATATTAGAAATAAAAATGATAAAGTTGAAAAAGTTTTTATTTTACATATTTTGCCATGAACAAGCAAGAGGAAATGGTGTTGAGGAAAAAAAACAATAGCTGTGATTTGACCTAGCATTCTGTCTGTTTTCTTGTCTAGAAAGGGTTTAGTTGAAATGCACTGCTATTAATGAGCTCTTGGTACTGAGTTTATGTTTAAGATGTTTTATCAGGTTACTTCTACTGTAGAATGCTTTAATATGCTATATTGGCTACAGGTGCTGTAGTATACTCCTCTGGGTACTAGTATTTACTCTGTGACAGCCTATGACCAAAGTATCAAACAGGAGGCACTGGTTAATCATTCAGTAATAAGCTCCTCTGTAAAACGAAGAGGCCCTCATTCCTCCTGGGGTTAATTGTACTTAGGATCTGTTCTCTACTGTATAGAGATCACCAACAAAAAAAGTCCTTACAACTTTACTTTTGTCACCAGATCATAAGGAAATAATGAATCTGTGTAGGAGTAGGCAGTGTTAAGCTCAATTATTTTACAACACAATATGAAATACATTAAGGTGTAAGATGAAATATAAACCAGTCAGCCTTTAGATTTGGCTGAAAAAAAAAATCTGTTAAAGATGTATACGCCTGTGTAAAATATTTTAGTTACTAAGGGATGCACAGGGTCAGGGCGCTTGGGTGCTACCACAATGTACAGCCTAACAAGCTCTCAATGCTTCCCTTTGTTTTCTTTCTCCGTCTCAGCACTTCCAGCATTCACACCGCTGCCTCTTTCACGGCCCACCTGACTATTATTGGTTGAAACGAATTGCCTGTTTATATGCAGAAGCAAAAGCTCAGCATTCATGGACTGTACATCATTTTTTATGCAGACACAACCCTCTATTGCTCCCACCTGTAAGATATTAAATCAGTGATAAGGGTCTCTATGGTGGCTGTCATGAACTGGAATATCTCTTCTCTATAATTCAGATTTCAGAAGAGAAATTGCGGCAACAACACCCCATTTCATAAGACGAGGTTTATGACTAGAGATTGAAACATCAGCTTTCTGAGTTATTTCCCGTGTCCTAGTCAGCGCCAGTGTTTGAGCAATGAGCTGATGCACTGTAGTTTATATTTGCTTTTAAACTTATATTATTTTCTAGCTATAAAATTGGGCTTGTTTCTTTGAAATTCACAGGACTGGCAATATCCTGAGCTAAGGCTGCAAGAATGATGGATGGTTGCATATGTACATGGATGTGGAGGTGCGATGTGTTCTGTGTGTTGTTTTTTTTGTGAAGCGTTGAGCTTCTCCCTCTCTTTCTCTTTCTCTCTCCTCAACAAGATGTTGGCAGTGTTTACAAAAGAGCCTTGTACTGCTCCGCCACAGGCTCTTAGAGTTTTGCCCTCAAGCCCAAAGGCCAACAACTGAAATGGTAATGAAGGTACCATTGCTCTTAGATCTGCATCAGAAAGCAATGAAACCTCACACTATTTCAACTCTAAAACACACACAGCAAATGTTCTTTACGCTTCACTCTTCTTCAGGATGTCTCTTGGCAAAGGTTCAATATTTCTGCCTTTGGATTCCTGTGTTTCAGATCACATAAAGAGGCAGGAACAGAAAACAGCAGCGCTCTTCTCAGCCATTAACGCTTCCAGATGAGCGATCGATACTGGCTTAAATGAGCAAACTCCAAGCACACATCATCGCAAATCAATAGTGAGCTGGGAGAGTAGGAAAGAATATGCACGTGCTGAAGTGCCTGTACAATTGTCTTTAATGGGTGTGTGTATTGAAAAAAACTAACATGCTTTTCAAACGATTTCAATAGCTCTCTCCAGTGCTTAGAGTGTTTAATTATGTCTACACGTGCATCTTTAATGCACATAACAAACAATATACTCTAATTGAGATTTGAATAGAAATTAAAATGTACGATAATAGCTTATTAAAGGAATACTTGTGAATCTTTCAAGCTAATTTCTATCTCGCGCATAGATGTGATTACTATAAACACGATTTTTTTATATATTTACATGGGAAATACAGGTTGCATGATGGCTTATAGATATATTAAAAGCATCAAGCAAAGTTTTAATGGAATTAAATGTTTTTTTTTTTGTTTAGTTTGTGGTTTTAAAGTCGGATGAAACAAAGAGACATTTTCTCAATTCAGTCTCTACTATCAGAGTGTAACAGACTGAATTTAAGAAATAATAATTGAACTAATTTAAAGGATTGAATTTTTGTTTTTTGGTTGAATATATTGTATGTATGAATGAATTATTTACTTTTAATTTTGTTTGTTAGAGTCCTTACATTCATTCATTTATTTATTTATTTATTTGTTTGTTTGTTTGTTTGTTTGTTTGTTGGATTGTTTGTTTATTTATTATTTTGAAAAACTATGAAAACAAGAAACATGTCATTATGGCTTTTTTTTTTAAAAGATATAAAAGAGTGTAAATATCCTAACTCATAGGTACATAGCTGTATAATATTTTTTATTATTTTTTTAAAACAAATAAATTCAGGGTTTGTTTTTCCAGTTAATTATTTTAATGTTTGTTATATCAATAATTGTTTATTTATTTATTTTTTATTTATTTTTTGTGATTAATTTATTTTAGGTCACACCTATACTAAAATGGTTGAGAAACAGAGATTTGAATACTGAGCTAATTCATATTTGTCTGTTAATTCTACATCATAAATGCTTTGGACGATAAATAAATTTAAGTGTAAATACGTGAGCATCCTATATTCATACGGCCCAGCACGAGCTACCCTGTTTCCATAATTTTGGATGAATAACTGTCACTGAGTGAACCTGTTGATAGAATTTGACAGCCATGACAGCAGTCACTATTAAGCATGGCTAAATGTGGAGACACTGCACTCAAGCACACATTCACAACTCTCCAGAGACCAAATGTTGGACTGAATAAATTAAGCTCAATCCACTGACTGGCTCTGGGTACACACGCATGCATAAAACATAGCCAGGGTGAAGAAAAAAATGGCAGAACATGTGATAGAAGACAGACAAAAACAAGGCATTGTGTAGGAAATAATCATTTACTCCAGGGTTCTTGACTCAGCGAGTTACAGTAGTGGCAAATTTGGGAATATTTACCTTTGGGGTGAAAAAAAAAGAAAAAACATACATACACATAGACACACTCACACATGTACACACTTGTGTACACATCCACACACACACACACACACACACACACACACACACACACACACACACACACACACACACACACACTGCCTGAAGCAACAGAGAATGTGGCATCGGCTCCAGAGTGCTGACCTTGGCAGCCAGAAAGACCTTTATAGCTGCCTCGGACACGGAGCGCGGCAAGATCTGGACCTCGGGGACTGACGCTCACCCTGAGGAAGGCACTTTTTTCTTTAGGATGGCATCACCAGGGCGGCTTTGAAGGTGCCAGGCGGTCCTGCATCCAGTAAATTAGCCCCAAATAGCTGTTAACAGCACAGTTCCATTAAACAGGATTTAAAGGGATTAGCTAATAGCAGCCTTAGATAAATGTGTGTGTGTCTGTCTGTGTGTGTGTCATGGGTTGAGTGGGGGGAAGGCATGAGGTTGAGAGAAAAAAGTAGTTGACAGGGGAATAAGAACCAAAACGCTCACTTCCTGCTGTCTTCTAAGAGAAATCTCTCAGTGACATTATTAACGGCAAATCTGTCTTAACTACAAATCCAGAGAGTGGATCATAAACACTGAATCACAGCGAGACTGGCTTGTATTCACATCTTTCATCAGTGCCGTTACCTCTCCGGTGCTTGCTCACACAAAGGCTGAGTGTGGCGTCATTACATAACTATGGCTCAGCAAAGCTCTTTCCTGTCCAAATCCCGATTGTTTTTTTTTGACAGCATGGCTTGCTGGGCGGCGAGGGTTCAAAGCTGAATGCGTGTTTCAGGACGGTGACGCAAATCCACAGCTGCTCGGTGGAATGCTAGGATAGCAAATTCTTACAGGTTGGATTGAGGACAAGAACGTATCATTAAAAAAAAAAAAAAAACACAGAGAATGAAAATTCTCATTTCTTATTGGTTACAACCAATCCCCTTATATATTGACTGGTATTTAACTATAAACAATAAAAAAAAAGAGTCCATATTCCATCGGCAGCTTAATTTTCTTTCTTGCATTTATTTCCTAATACAAGCTACATTATCGATGAATACAACACGAATAGTCTCACAAATTAATAAATCGTTCACCTATATTCAATATGTTTTTTAAGTTTTTTTGACTTGCCCAGCAAATCCCTGCACAATCCCCCATGTCCTGCGTCACAGGTTGTACTGGTTCTATTGTGATATAAAGTGAACAAATTTTCAAAGACCTGTCTGATGAAAAAAAAAAAGAAGCTCGCAAGCAATCAAGCCATGAAAAAAGTAAAAGAGAGGAAAACAATAACCGCATTC
>NC_062534.1:5688233-5700733 GCF_022655615.1 Tachysurus fulvidraco
AATATCTCTTCATTTATCATTATAAAAGTGAAGAAAAAAAGAGTTTTTGACAGATAAGACACATACGGTTGTCGACCTGGAAAAATGAGGGGCTCGATAAAAAAAAAGCACAAGCAGTTAAAATAGTAATATTTTAACTCGTAATATTACTATAAACCAAAGTAAATATTTAAATATTGTAATGTATTATGGAACAAATAAACAAGATTTTGAAGTAGCTATAAATCTGATGGGATAAAAAAGTACTCAAAGGAGGTCCCAGATCCCTATAGAACCTTGTCAGGCACAACAAGAAGATTCTCAAGCTGTTCTTTGTAGAAAATATCTTCACCAGGTATTACAATACATTTGGGAAATTGTGTTTTTTGCAGTACTTTAAATTTTTATATCACTGGACAGCTTAAATTTAGGAAAATTAAAAAACTTCAACTTTCCAGTTGTTTGGTGAACCTGAGCTCGCTGTAGCCTCAAATACATCTGCTTGGCTGAAAGTAGTAGAACCAAGTGCACCATTCTACCATATCTTAACCATCTAAAGGGTCAACGTCCTGTACATTTTGATGCTTTTCTGCTCACCATGGTTGTAAAATGTGGTTACTGTATGTGACTTACTATAGCCTTGTTTTTTTTTTGAGCACTCTCACCTTCAGGGCTTTTTCACCCATATATCAATTGCTAGTTGGATGTTGTTTTTATTTTGTGTATTGTAAAAACTCAAGGCACTGCTGTACATGAATATTTTCTTAAATACTCAAACTGTGCCCATCTAGCACCAAACATTCATGTCACAGTTAAAGTCACCTTGATTGCTGTGAACATTAATTAAGGTTCTTTATCCGTATGTGCATGATATTATATGTTACACCGCTGCCACACGATTGGCTTAAATGAGCAGGTGTTCTAATTAAAGTGGCCGGGGAATATAAATATTAATTTGTTTATTCCAGCATATCTATTAATCTTTAGCACGTTTACATTAAAGGTGACGGTGATTCTCAAGTTACTTGTATGAAAACAAACAGAGATGGAAAATCAAAGCTGTATTTGAAAATTATTTTATTTGGATGCCTTTTTTTATTTTATATAAAATAGCAAGTTTGCCTTCTTTAGCAACAATCAATAGCTAATAATCGATATCTGTCTTCTGAATCTAAAAAAAGAAAGAATCCCACCAGAAATCCTGGATCTTCACATCTATGCTAGGTAACAATTCTTCATCAGCCTGAGTGGCACTTAATTAATGGAGTCTGGAGCATTAACACATGCTAAACAGTGGGTTGCGCTCTGATCGTTGTTAGCTGTTAATAACACCACCTGTTAATAATGCCACAGTCACAGTATGATAAACACAGACCTATGTGATGAAAAATGGGTTCCTGGCAATGAAACAACAGTGTCTGTGTTTGTAATTTTACACAGAGTGATATAGTTAAATGCACTAATTACACAATGTGTGGCATTTCTCAAAGTTTGTCCAGAAAACAACTTAACAGTTTGTCACTGCAGCCATAATTTCTGCCAATTCGCTTGCTATCAGTAAATCAGCACTGAGAACATGCCTGTGGTCTTGTGTTTAAAAATACAAGTATTCAGGTTTGTCCTTAAACTGTTTAATGGTTGGTAGCAAGGAGGCAAGACTAACCATCCATCCATCCATCCATCCATACATCAATCCATCCATCCATCCATTTTTGTAACATTTGTCATACACAGCGTCGGTCACAGTGAGCCTGGAATCTATCCCAGGGCATCTGGGGCACAAGTGAGGAACACCCTGGATAGGGTCCCAACCCATCACAGGTCACAATCAGACACACATTTACATACCACAAACAATTTACAGATGACAGTCAGCCTACAGTGCAAAGACTGGGGGGAAAAGCCCTGAGTGCCTGGAGGAAACCCCCAGCCCTGTAGATGCAAGGCAAACCTGCTAACCACCAAGCCTTCATGACCCCTTGTCAATAATAAAGTGGTTAAAAAACAATGGGGTTAATTAAAAAAGTGTCATTGGCACAGGTAAAGAAATTCTGTAATGCTTTCGGAAACAATGAAAGTTTATAATAACAAAAAGTAAAAATTTTAGTCTAATAATTCTGGTAGGACTCAACTTCAACGATCTAAACATCTCAACAGACAGCAAAACACTACATTTTACAACCTAATGTACACTCGGGAGTCTACTGGAGAGGACTTAGCACTTAATTATTTATGAGGAATTGTTCCTGGGTGTGAATTATCCCTGAATGGAATAATTAACTCTGTTATTTATTTATTAATTTTTAAGTAAACATTCAACTTTAATCACAAGTGTTCCGAATTTAATGAAGAGGGCGGTTTTGTAGAATTTTGTTTAGTTAGAGTGGACGAGTCTCACACAGCTGAGTGAATAGACTTTAATACCTAAAAAAATATCCTCTCAATAGGGATGGGCAATGTGACAAAAAATACATGAGGCAATACAATATCATTATATGAGAACAAAGCATTAAATACAAACATACAGAAACTAAAAAAATAAATAAAAACTACCAAATATTAACATCAAATCAGCTGCTTGTTTTTTTTAGAAGAAAAATACTGTTACTAAGTCTAGAAAAATAAATGATATTTTACTTATATAAATATAAAGAAATTAAAGATTTACATTTTTAAATTTCTGTTTAAGATCATTTAAAAAACAGGATTCGTTCAAACATTTAAGATTTGTTTAAGATTCATAGAAAAAAATTCTAAATAAATAAATAAATAAATAAATAAATAAATAAATAAATAAATAAATAAATAAACAAACAAATAAATAGTTAAGCACCATCACACCAGTAAGGATGTAACCCTAACCCTAACCCTAACCCTAGCATAAAGCTACAAGCTGGGAACTTCAGCTAAATACAACACTACAGATATTTATTATAACCAGACAAATGTCAGACAGAAAAAAGAAATGATTACCAAAGTTGAAGGGCTCTGCTGGTAACACTGGTTTCCTTTCTTTCTTTTATCTTCATCTTTAAGTCTGAAGTGACGGTCTTGAAAAATCGCATCGTTCACCATAACCGCCGGTGATGTTGCTAACACTACTGTAACAACTGTTTCAGTGAGATTGTGATATAGAATGATAATGTGGTATAATATGTGGTAGCTCAGTGGTTAAGGTGTTGGTCTACTTAACACAAGGTTGTAAGTTTGAATCCCAGGTCCACCAAGCTACCACTGCTGGGCCCCTGAGTAAGGCCCTTAATGCCCAGTTGTATAAAATGCCAAACTCTGTTAATTGGAACAACTGAATTTTTAAGAAACAATGGATGAAACAAATATACTGTATACTGTAGGCAGAAACACTGAAACATCCCAATGCGGACATGTGATAAATGAGCGCTATTGGAATAAATTTCATCCAATGAAATTAGTTAAGCGGAACTAACTGCAATATAATGTGACACTGTTTATCACATTCGCAACACTATATAGAGACATAGCCCAGCCCGTCAACTCGCCTTCATCCCTCTGCTTCCCCTTGAAAATAATCATAAAAAAAGTTTCAAAGTCTTTCTAAAGTGTGTATTGAAAAATAATGGCACCATTTTCTCTCCAAAAAAAAGCTAAAATATAATGAAAAAAATTCCTGTATTATTGCATATGTTTTTATAAGCCAAAATGGACGTCAAATAAATCGTCGCTGTTGCTTTTGCATGAAAAGCGTCCGTACATACCACTGGGTTAGTGGCTCCAGCCAACTTTCCTATTTTAACTGCTCTGACCACCTCATGAGGTGTGAATACTGGGATGAAAGTAAAAAAAGCAAAGGAGCACGAAGCAGCAAATAAAGTGGCATGGGCTATCGTATTAAACCACTGTTCTCTTTTTTCTGCTGGGGCAGAGCTTGTGGTGTGAAATGAAAGTTGTTGATTGGACCTCTGTGTGAACTCTTACCTTGTATGGCTCACCAAACAGATTGAAGCTGGTGGAGAACAAATCTTCATCCTGCTGCACTTCCTGGGTGCGACGCTCCCATTCCTTCTTCTTCAGTGCTGAACGGTCCTGCTCATAATGGCTGTGGAGAGAGAGAGAGAGAGAGAGAGAGAGAGAGAGAGAGAGAGAGAGAGAGAGAGAGACGGTAAGTATGATTTGAGTTGGCATGCAAGAAATCAAACGGCGAAAAGCCTCCGCTTTTACGAGATGCAAGAAAAGCTCTTATCTGAGCCTGAGCTGATGTGAAGCAGACGGAAGGAGCGCGGTAAAGTAGACGGATTGAAGCTTAGTAAAGGACAGCGCTCTGGCAGGAATCGACAGTGAGAGGGTATCAGGCCTCAGGGAGAGTTCCTCTCAATTTAAAGGTCCTCAGAAGGCAATCAACACAGTGACTCTTACAAGAAGCTCGTTTGAACTAGTAGCAGCTGCCCCTGAGTGCACCTCAAGTCTGTACCATGAAAGCAGAAAGTGATAAAAGATCAAACTGATCCAACACTGTGGGAAAAGAAAAACAACAACCCTATTTTCATTTCCACCTTTCCTTTTCACAGCGACCAAACTACTTGACAGAAAGCGTTGTACGGCACTAAATTAGACACCAACAACAGAAAACACAGGTGGAAGTGACTGGGCTTAGTTTAGTACCCCCGGGTAAACAAGGTATTACCATAGCATTAGCATAACGGCCTACATTCCAGCAGCAGAGACAGCGCCGTGGCCCTAGATTAACACAGACGTCCCTCAGGGCCTAGTAGCTGTAGTGTTAGTGTCTGCCTATACACGAGGATCTGCGATCAACCTCAGAAATGAAGAAATGTTGATGTCCTGATGAGGCCATCCTTGCTTCTGGCATTTCGCATATTATAAAGTTCAAGTCTAAGCTTGGTTATCATACATACTCTAGATATTTGTGTTGGTTCCTTCACAATGTTCTCCACTTTTCACCGATTTCACAGAAACTGACAGACAGACAGACAGATAGACAGATATTGTCCCTAGGTGGAAATGAGTGTGTAAACAGGAGTGTGAATGACGCTCATACAGTACTGTGTTCCCTGTTTGTGCCGCTATTCCAGGGATAAACTCAGGATCCCAACTGATCTTTTTGCACAGTAAAACTTTGCAAATTCACACTAAACCTGCACACATAATGCACTTTATTCATTAACCGCTACACTACGTTCCTATTCATATCATCAGTCACTGCGTAGAATTCATATGCTGTAATTATTTCTATATTTTGTCTATTTATTTGTACTCTGTTCTGTATAGCTAATCCCATTTTATTTCATTTTCTTTTACCTTTTAAAGAGAAAAAAAGGTCAGGAAAAGCATTTCACTGCATGTTGTATAAAGGTGTATGTAACAAATGCAATCTGAATTAGAATTTTCGATGAAGACGTCAATACAGGAAATGTGTAACAATTTAAATGGCTGAACTCATACAAAAAAAAGAGGAATAAGGATAATGTTAAGGATAGAGTTTACACTTTTCCTTACATCTCCTGTAGAGCACCTTATACAGTATAGCGCTTTTAACAATGGACTTTGTCTCAAAGCAGCTTTTCAGAACATAAGAAATATAGTACAAAAGGCTTATTATACAAAGATAAATATTAAACAAAAGTTCACGATTAATATTAGACATATTTAAACGTGTTTGTATTTATCCCCAATGAACAAGCCTGAGGTGACTGTGGTGAGGAAAAACTCCATTAGATGGTAAAGGAAGAAACCTTGAAAGGAACCAGACTTAAAAGTGAACCCCATCCTTGTTTGGGTTACACTTGAGGGTGTGAATATAAACTGTTATAAACAAAAGAGAGTATCATAATGAATAATATCCTTTCTACAGTCATATAATCATATATAATTAGATTTTCCGGCATTAACATCATCATCAGGTTGGCCTATATTAAATATAACACTCCTGTGTCAGTTATCAAGCGTTATACTGAACAGCATTTCGGATCTTTCGGAAAGCGACGCAGCCTTTAAGAGAGCAGCGAGCGAGCAGGCTTGTGAGAGTGATGGATAGGACCTAGAGACAAAGAGCTGGAATAAGTTTGTTCTCAATCCGCCCTAGCTATTCCCGAGCCACTCCTCGGGGTCACCTGGCTTTTACGCCGTGTCTAATCCATCATCAAATTATTCCAGAAAGGGTGTGGAATAGAGCTGGCTAAGAAAAACGAGAGGGAGCCCGGAGGTGACAGCCACTTCTTCTGAGGGTCGGGGAAAAATAAGCAACATAAAAGAAGGAATAAAAAAACAATAGAGAGGAGAGAGAGAGAGAGAGAGAGAGAGAGAGAGAGAGAGAGAGAGAGAGAGAGAGAGACAAGAGGAGATTGACGCCGGGTCCCTGGCTGCCATGACAGCAAGATGTCAGTTATGTTTATGTCAGCTCACCTGACGGATAATTTTGATGTGCTGATAGATCACGTTTATGGCTGTCAGAGCCGTTATCTCGAGAAGATTTCCCCAGAAGAATGCAGCCCCTTGACACTACATTATCCAGTTAATGTAAAGCAGGACGAGAAAGAGTGGTGGCATCTTGATAGTTAACCCTTGATGTTCAGGGTTCAGATTTGTAATATATATATATATATATATATATATATATATATATATATATATATATATATATATATATATATATATACGTAAATTAAATGAAATTAAATTTAATTTTCTT
The DNA here is from genome assembly GCF_022655615.1 of Tachysurus fulvidraco. Classification (NCBI taxonomy): domain Eukaryota; kingdom Metazoa; phylum Chordata; class Actinopteri; order Siluriformes; family Bagridae; genus Tachysurus; species Tachysurus fulvidraco. Next base: position 5,694,898 of record NC_062534.1, read on the forward strand.
CAAACTTAATCGGGCCCAGTAATCCTGTTTATATATATATTACGTGTATATATATATATAAACAGGATTACTGGGCCCGATTAAGTTTGAAGAAAATTAAATAAATTTAATTTTTATTTGTCATTATATTTTTTATTTGTATGTTTTTGTTCTACTTTATTTATTTTATTAATTATAATTTATATAAAAAAAAACATCTTTGAACACAAAATGCTACACAACCCAAAGACAAGGACTGGGTCATCTATTGCTCAAAAAAAAAATTAAAACAAAAAATATAAAAAAAAAAAAGGAAAAAAGCAACCAATCAGTGCAGACTGTATGTGTAAAGTGTGATCAGTCGACAGCTGAGCAAAGCCTCGAGGGATCGACTTTTATAAGGATGAGGATTTTTCTTTCCTTATCCGTATGTTGCACGAACAGATTTTTTATTTTTTTTTTTAAAGCGTCTTCAGCCTAATCAGCATCGGAAGAGCTTATTTTATAATGGGCCATGACATCAAGCTTGATGATGGTGTTGTGGAATATGTCCTCGTCTGTGAAACCCCCATCCAGCCCCCATGATCCACCCTCACCCCCAAACCCCATCCCCTCCTCATCATATCCTCCACACCTTTCCCTGAAGCCAGATGGAAAAAGGAAAAACTGAACAGTGACATCCTCTGTAAACTGAATAAATTTAATCTTAGCTGAGCTCCGCTGCTTTTGGATGATAACAGACAATCTCTCTCTCTTTTTTTCTTATACACTCCCTTACTTTCTTGTTTAGCCCTGATCCTAACGCCCAGCACCGCCCACCCACCAGGAAGGCTTCGAATAAAAAAAAACTGTAATAAGTGGCAAGTGAGTGCCTCCATTATTAGAGCGCCACAACAGTGGGTCTGATTTCAGATTTAAGCAGCAATTATTAATTTGAAGCACTGGCTAATTAAAAGTACAGCTAATCATTTAGCCTCTTGTTACAATTATTTTGCTGGATTGTAATTATATGGACCTGCTTATCGTCCCCATTAAGCCGATGACAGCGGAGGTGGAGATCCGCTCGAGTTTCTTGATTTGGAAGCGCTGGGATGGGATTGATTGCAAGGGAATGATAGGGGCCCTTCATCGGGAAGATGCCAGTCTGCATAAGTGGGTTGACGGCATCGCCTGAGGGGGAAAAATCTCAGCACTGCGGATGCTGGCTCCCTCTTTTTTCTTTCTGTTTTTTTCCCCCCAGTTCTTTGTCTCAGAAGCCACTACTGACTCTGTCAACCGCTAGTGGAAAATGGGATTCAAACCGCCAAGGTGATCATTTTATACAGGCAGAATGGCTTGTCTGAGACAAATAAATAAAGAAATAAATCTCTGAATGCTACGTGCTGATATTAACAGAATCCGTATCCCTCGTTACGCAAACCAGCTCGTGCTTGCCGCTGTCGACTTGCTGAAAATGTAATTGCCCACATGGAAATAACCAGCATTTCAAAATGCCAGCCTTCCTCCAAGGTACTTGGCAAATAGGTGGACCTGCATGTAATATAAATGGCCGTATTAGCCTGGGTTTTGTCTCCAGGAGAGAGGGGAAGTGACAGGAGAGTCTTGTCAGAGGGCAGAGCAGCTCTCAGTGAGATTAATGAGTGCCGCTGGCAGTAATTGCCAGGTGCCAGGTTACCACCCTGACCACTGACACCACTTCTCCCATTGGGATTCTCTCCATCTCCTCAAGGAAGCCTTTGTTTTAGCTCACAGAGGCTGGACTACATCGCTGAAACACAAAGCAAGCTTCGGTATCTCCTCGTCTTTCACCCGGTTACCTGTTCTCAAAACTGAAACTCGCTGAAATGTTATCGCAGTGTGAGGAATAAGACAAAGAGAGCTGTTAAAGAAAAATCATCCACTTGCATCAAACATCGCATTGCAAGTGTGACGGGATTCATTTCCTATACAGGCAGTTCACAAATGTTTTTATTCCTCTTTTACCACAGCAAGGTATATGTTACAATTTATTAATTATGAGTTGATATTCCATCCCACGTTTGAGACATATACAGTAGACATCTCACTTACGTTAGCAGTTACATCTTATCTTTTTCTCACCGGCTTTCTTCCTTCTCTCACTTTTTAGGTTAATGGAAAAAACAACAACCAGAATTTGTACTTTTGCTTACAAAAAGCTAATAAACGCTAATATGACAAATAATAACACATTTCCTTAATATGAGTATTATTAGAGTTAGAATATACGGAGCATCCGACATACCAAGTCCGTGTTGTGGAGTTGTTGCTATAGAAACTTCTATTATATTATCACCGATATATTACTATATCGTTTCAATATATTTCTACAGAACTCACACTGCAATAAAAAAAAAAAAAACAGAAATTAGTTACACTGCATTACAACAAAATTGCTCTTGTCTATCTCCACAGCCCTTTTGACTAACAATGCAAGCGCTCTGTGATTAACTACATGGGCCAATTAGAGACTGCGTCTGGAGTCTGCACTATATCTGAAATGTCATCCCATGAATATTGCAGGAGCCGAGCTCAGGCGTGTTTCCAGATTTTGACCCAATTTAGTAAACAGACCTCCCCATGCTGCGGAACATCATCTCACTGTCTGCACATGGCATAAAGCTCTGTCTGACAATGCAGGGATTTTACACCAGAGACAAGCATGGATCTAAACTCTCTGGTTGGTCACGAGCCAAATGGATGAAGGACATTTTCCTTATGACATCAGGAAGCGAGCTAAGTCCGACACCCTGCGTAGTCAGAAACGGATAATGCCGATCACACCTTAATGGCCTCTGTGTTCGAATTAATGTCTTTTTTGTTTGTCATATTTCACATTCGTATTGAAAGAGATTTACCACAGTTATGGTTTAATACTTCTGTTCTAAATTTCGAAAGCTCTGTAACTTTTGTACTGGTTTCCTGACAAATTTAGGTTTATATTAGAAATAAGCCATAGGACAAAAAAATATATAAAAATTATAAAATTAAGTAGCTTTTTTTACAGTATTATTACTATAATCTAATTAATGTCTGATATTCAGGTTTATAGTAGCATATAATGCTCTAGTTTCATGATTTTATTGAGTAAACAGCATTTTTTTCTTAAACATTATTATTACTTTAATGCCTTGTGCACACTGTCTAATAAAAGTTTGAAATATAAGTACCATGTAAAGTAAAAAATAGCAGTTATATGACTAGATTTTATGCAGAGATGTCAACTATGCTAACAAGAATATCTCAGCAGGCAGAGATGAAAAAATGAAGTGAAAAATAGCATTTTATTGCAGAAAAAACTATAAGTGGAAGCAAGCGCTCCATGATGGCTTAAATGAAAAAAATAAAAAATAGTAATGCAATTTACTCTGAGATCAGAAGCAATATCTCTGCCCTCTTGTCTCTTGGTTCACAAAATCTATGGTTTGCATTAATTCCCAGGTCTAAATTCTGTTAACAGGAAGTGATCACCGCCACAAGCATAAGCATGTACCGCTACAGCTAAATCATAGACACGCCACCTGAGCTTTATGTTAATATCTATATGTTGAACACGTCTTTGTTAAATGCACTTAGTTTGGTTGTATTCCAGCTGTATTCTCACTATTGTGTTACTTAACATTAAGCAGATCTAAATTGTGTATTTACTGTATATGTACATTGATATGTAAATGTTAATCACCTCATATTACTTTCATATTACATCAACATTCTCCATTCTCTAATAAACAAGTAACATACAGTGGCAAGCAGCGATCTGCGGAGTCCAAACACTTTTTTGTGAATACCTCCCCTAATTTCCAGAAACCACAGATGAATATACTTATCAGGGGTATTTGACTGTATCTCAATGAAAATCATGTGAAATACCTGCTGAAACTTGATGTCATCCACGTTCTTGAAGTAACACCAGTCATCATTAGAAATCTACATACCGATACTGACAGATAAGGGCAAATTTGAACCAAACCCTATCTCCTATGGATGACTGTAGAAGAAGTCTTTATTTTGTCACATATACTGTACATTACACCTTTGGAGGTTGGGGTCAGAGCCCAAGGTCAGCTATGATAGAGCAACCCTGGAGCAAAGAGGGTTAAGGGCCTTGCTCAAGGGACCAACGGTGGCAGCTTGGCAGTGATGGGGCTTGAACCCCAATCCTCTGATTAACAACCCGGAGCCTTAACCACTTGAGCCACCGCTGTCCGTGCCTACAGCCCCAGCCTTAACAAAACACCTCGGTATCTGGTCTTGAGCAGCCAATTACATGTCATTTGTAGTAAGTGCATTGTTGTTGATCCTGAGCTCAGGTTGTCGTCTGTATTGGGTTTCCTCGAGGTTCTCTGATTTCAGGTAGATGGACTGGCTAATTCAAGATGTGAATGTATGAATGGAAAAACTGTACTGTGGTATCAAGTAGTACTATACAATATAAAATAGATGCTTATCAAACACTAAGAACTCTGAAATCCAGTATGTAAATGACATCCCACGTGTAAGTGTATTTATTGCATGCGACTTGTAATCACTACTCACCTACACATGTTAAACACCCGGTCCTTGTGTATTGTAAAATAAAGTGTTACGCAAACCTCTGTTCTGAATTCGAAAAACATCTGTTCAATCAAATCCCATTCACACTAGGCTTCTTCTACAACGCAAATCATCTGTCAGAAAGCCTTTAACCTCTAGCCTCTAATTATTCCAAGGCAGTTCTTGCTTGGAGGACAGCGTGACAAAAAGAGAGAGAGAGAGAGAGAGAGAGAGAGAGAGAGAGAGAGAGAGATGTGAGAGGGTTTGATGATGTGGAAGGAAGATGAAGTTGGCAGTTCGGTGACTACCTCCACATGTGACATTTTTATTCCAGTGTGTCTGATAAGCTTTTTTTTCCCTTTTTTTTCCCCCTCCCAATTTTTTTAATTAGCATTTTTGCACCGCTTCACAGCCTACTGAAAGTCTACACAAATATTCCATGAAAATCATGTCTTGAAAAATCAATGCGGTACAGAATCTAATACTGAATTACAGGATTTAATTGAATGTGTTTAATACTGAGCCTCAATCAATACACTGGCCTTAATGAAACCATAGGGGAAAAAAGCATAATTAGTAATACTCTCGTGTTCAATTCCTTTGAACTATTTTCACACCCTATTTCTGGTCGGTAGGGTTTTCTTTGGCATTGATTGCGATGTTCCTGTTGTCTTTTTTCAGCGACATCCGATCCTCGAACAAAAGCAACTCGTCCTTATTCTCAGCCTGAAAATCTTTTAACAGGCCAACGATTTTGAAATAGCACAGCTGGAGCAGGATCCTGATTAATTATAACCGGATTTACTTGAATCGCATGCTGTTTGTGATCGAATAGCAATAAAATAAAATAAAATGTTGTGATAGACTGCAAAATGCAGGACATATAGGTATAAAGGAAATGTTAATCTTTGTTCAGTGTATTATCCGCGTATGCAAGTCAGCTAAAATAAGGTTCATCCGTTCCAGTGGATTAATGCCACGTGATAATGACTTTTACCTCAGAACTGTTAAATTCTCGAATCTGATACATCAGAAGGTGTTGATTAGTTTTCTATAACAGCGGCTCTGACGATAGTTCTAATGCAAAACGCAGGGACTTTTACGACAAGCGCTCAGTACTAACCGAGATCGATAATAAACTGTTTAAAATCTATCAATCTAGTGTGAGCAATTTGTATGGGTAAGTTATGTTTTCAGCCAGTATACAGTACAAGATACAACATAGTGTTCAAGCAGCAACGTGAGGGGTCCAAGCACCTTTTTCAAACGCTACTCTTTGCGGCCGGTTCTCGCGAAGAACTAATAT
>NC_062534.1:5705733-5813233 GCF_022655615.1 Tachysurus fulvidraco
ATCAGTGGCTTTGAGGAGGAGAAGATAGCGCTAGGGCTTCTGAGGGCAGCAAGCCAGTCGCTTCCCCCAAACCCCCCGTCCGTTTCCCTCCCCTCCTTTTTTTCCCCCTCCATCCTTTTAAAGAGACGTCCCCTGAGACGGGCCAAGCACCACAGGAGGATATTGCCTCTCCATCAGCGGGGGCCGTCGCCTCTCTCTTATTAGTCTCCAGCCTTCTATTCGCCGCGCATAAATATGCTGAGAAGCTCCAGCCATTTTTCACTTTCCATGTCAGCATGCAGCTCACCATGAGCAAAATCACACAGATTACAAGCCTGGCACGTCACGGCTGTGCTCAAAAACCGAACCATTCTGCCGAACGCATACTGTAAGTAAATGAGGCACGCTTTATTTATCAAATTAGCAGTAATGGACCTCGAGGGCTCTGATTACGAAGGGCAGTTCAGCCTGTGTTTACTTTTGCACTGGAAAAAAAAAAAAGTGAGATGCTCACATTCCAATAATTACAGGACACTCTCATCACTAATAGAGTACTATGGTGGAGTGGCAGTCGTATCAAGCTGTAATACCACTTCAGCATGCAATTTAGTTATTATTTAAAAAATCAACACGCACAAAATGCTGCTTTATTCAATCAAACTCTGACCCAAACGCGCAGCTTCAAATCGACCGTCTTAAATAGTCGTAGGGACCCCGGGACGAGTCAATCTTACAGACAATGACTCAGAGCAGGGCATGTAGGGAGTGCACTAATGCTCACCGCTGGGTTTATTTCAATAATATAGACATGGAGGAGGAAGAGCAGAGGTAGACTGCCTTGTGATGGCAGGCAGAGTGGAAGAGGGTTTTGGAGGGTTTTTTTTTTAAACCAAAGACCTCAACTAAATGCTCTAATATCCCTTTTCCCACACACATATCTCACTCACACACTCACATACACACACACACACACACACACACACACACACACACACACACACAATTCCCCACGAACATAGGCATCAATCACTGTCTCACCGCACAGCCGTTTATGTGTCCAAGGCCGACACAAGGACTCGGCTTACACACAACTGACCGCTAACTTTGTTTAGGAAATTTAAACCCCACAAATATGCCTTCACAACATATACACACAATACATTTATAATATCTAATGACTAAACATCTGATAGACGAAGCTCCAAAAGTATTGGCACCCAACATAATGGAGACAAGGTAAAATTCGTAAATCCCATAAAAAGTAAAATTCATTCATTCGTTAATTTTCTACCGCTTATCCGAAAATAGATTTCCTCTAGAAAGAAAGAAAGAAAGAAACAAATAAATAATCAAATAAATAAACAACAATAAATAATTAAATAAAGAAATAATACACACATACAAAAATTTTATTTTTTAAAAATTTTTTACATTTTAAAATTTTCAAAATTTTAAGATTTTGATTTTTATTCATTTATTTTTAAATGTAAACAAGAAATAGAGCTTGCTCTCCAAACTGCGCTGAAATTATTGGCACCCCTACATCAGATTTTTGACAAACGCAAACAAAACCGTTTTATTATTATAGGCAAAAAACAAACAGGACGGACAGTTGGCCTGCACACATCAGGTACCTGATACCATCGAGGATAATTAGAGCTGTAATAAAAATCATTTTAAAGTGTACAGTAAACCTGTTAAAAAGTGTTATTACCCCCAACAGACGGCTCACCGAATATTACTAACAAAAGCTGATTATTTTAAAGACTTGCACTAGTTAAAATAGTATGATGTCACATGTTTTGCTCAAACAGTATAATACTCATGGCGTTTCTTACCTACTGTGTTCGTGTTCTTGTATACGTCTAATAAAGCTTTTCTGTATACTTCTGACTACTGAAGACATTTTCTAGCACACGAGTGGATCTTTCTCTAGCTTTTAATCTGCTTATTTTCATTAAGTTCTAAAAAAAGACACGGCTATGAGTCATCTAAGGGCAAAGTAATCTCAGTGTGATGCCTAATGTCTTGGTTACACACATTTGATGGAGTTAATCACCACAGACTTCGCAGTGCTCTAGAGATTTCTTTGCAGTCAATTAGAATTTCTGAGCACAAACGACCGAAACAGCTAATGGCTCGCTTGCGTGGGAAGACTGTGAAACCTTTACGAAGTCAGAAAGGAGTGCGGAGACGATTGCTGAACGGAAAAGTGTAAATAATGGCTGTGACACACTATCTGTATTTGTATCTGGTTCTGGATCTGTTAATGCTCCGAAATTGCTGTGTCTGTGTTCGGGTTAAGAGCTGAAGTGGGCGTGGCCTAACTTCACCTCTCGGATATCGTGGCGTGTGAATTTTCGGACAGTTCTTCAAGCTGAACCTAAAATAAACCCACCTGTAGCATCATTTAATCCCGAGCATCAGGTAATTACTCAACATGCTGGATACACATCATGTTCCGATTGCTCACGATTTTTAGAGTTAGATGAGTTGAAAATTCGACTGATTTTTGCCAATTTGCATGAAGCTCCGCCCCCTGGATCTACAGCAGCCCTAAAGTCATTTTTCCAAATAAGTTTTCTAACAGACTTAATAGACTTTTGCTAATCCCATCTTATCACTCTCTACCTACAGTATATTTCAGCTTATTTGTACGAGTAAGGAATAATCATAATCATAACGATAATAATAACAAGAAGATTTTTGCACCTTTAATAAACAAAGCCTTATTTTTGTCCCAAAAGCTGCCCATTTGAGATGTTCGTACCCGCTTGAAAGTCAAAACCTCCAGCTTTTTGTTGAATCCTGGTCCTGACACATACCTCCAGTCTCCATGTGATGCCTTGTGAACCATTCTGACAAGCTTTAAAAGAAACAAATAGCACATCTCCGATTCCTGTCTGTATCTGTTACCATTATAACACGTTCTCTTTTTCCGCTTCGAATAACTTATTCGTGTTCGGCTGTAAAACTATTCGTCATACGCACGTTTAAGTCTCTGAGTGATAAATAATTCATTTACGTCCTCGATATAAAATATTGACATGGGATTTAAATCCACATTTATGTGTCAAAAGCTTGCTTCTTTTATTGTTCAGAACTGCCCAAGAGTAGAGTCAGCTTATGAAACAAGCGTGTTTAAGATCAATGGCACAAAGACGCAGTCACCCGGTCCTCTCTAAAGGACATCAAACACTCGTGTAATGGGGAGTCCGTGCAATAGATGTCAGCTTAATAAATGCAGCTCATCTCTGTAACAAGGGCCTTTGGCCAACAGCAGAGAGAAACATTAAACAGATCAAGCCTGGCTGCCAGAACCTTGTGAATGTCTTTAAACAGATGGTCAGTAAATTTGATTTTTTTATTTTTATTTTTTTTTATTCCTACACCATGACACTTGTTTACATGTGAGCCAAAATGGCATCCTCGTTAACAGAGTGAGGGCCATATTGTGCCACAAACTCTTTTGTTTAGGAAAACATATCCAACGAGTTGCTGGAATAACAGAAAGCAAGAGGCAAAAGGTTTTCGTATTAATGAGAAGAAAAGCCGAGGCGGTGTTGTAAACCCGGCTGTAAAAGTTTAGTGCCGTCGGCTTCAATCAGCACTTAGGAGGAGACGATGTGCACTCTTATTTGTTCAACTCGATACCCGACATTCACTTGCGAAGTTCATGAGCCGACTCGGACGAAGCGGCGAAATTTTTACAGCTCAAAACCGAGACGTCCGGCGTGTCGAAAAATACTACGTTGGAGTTTAACCGTTGACGTGGCTCGGATTCGAAGGGCTTTTAAACCCGCTTGAAGCAGCCGCAGGATCACGCATATGGGCGGTAATCTCCTTGGACACTCACGGCACACAATAAACAAATTTACTGACTCCTAACAGAGACGGTTAACATATTGCAGCCATCTGTGATAATAGCAATAATGCGATAGTGATTAACTAGTGATGTATTATACAGCCGTGTTTTATTTAGACTCTCCATTACTCCCATGGCAGGACAAATCATTTCATCACTCATTCTGATCCGTTGCAATCGACCGCATAAATAATACATTTCATCAGGTTAAGTAGCTAATAGAAAATGCTTAAAGGATTGACGAGAAATTGAGCTCGTTTTTCACAAGGCCGGCTACTTAAGTTGACAACTGCGCTTTAAACGTGTCCTCACCCTGCTTCTTAGTGCTAATACCGTCAGCTTATTGTGTTCGCATCCCGAGCGCTGAAGTCTCGGAAGAATTTTTTCCACCTGTTGGAGCCAAGCTCTCTCATTCCTCCTCCGCGCTGGCCGTCGCTGCCTCTTAAAGACCACGTCTCAATTGATACCATGTGGGTTGGCCATACAAAGCCCCATTATTATATCCAAATTCCTTGCAGAAACAAATTGATCTTGTTTGACTAGAAGCTGGCTTTCACTCCACAAAACAAGAGGCTCTCTTGATCCTGAAACTCTCACCACAGCAAACAAGGAAATCCTCAATCCTATGCTCGCAGAAGGCCGTGCTTTACACATTAAAGCCTTGAATACACTGTCGGATCTTTTTAACCGTCCCGTTTAAATCGGCGGCGAATACGTGTGGTTTGACAAAGAGGGGGGAGAAAAAGAAACAAACCATAAAAAGACCTTTTAAGCACTGAAATCTTTAATCACTTAAGTAAAAAAGAAAAAGAAATTAACACTTAATTAAAAGATTGGATTATTTATTTATTTATTTATTTTTTAAATCCCACATTAATTAACAGACTGATAAGTGCAGGGCTTTGAAATATCTGCACTAGTCTCTGCCTGGCAATAGGAGACAAATGATTCCTGTCTTTGGAGGTCAAAACAGCAGAACGTGGATGTGAATCAGCAATATAACGAGAGCCTGGAGCAGGGTGAAGGAAACGTTCACGCGAGTTCCCACCAGCTAGCAATAATCCAGTTCAGGCTGATGTACGGTTCTCTCAAGATGCTACGAAGACCAAGCTTATTATTTAAAAAAAAAAAAAAAGACTCCTGTGGAATAATAGGAGAATCTAAGCTAAGCAGGAAGTCACTGTATTGATCTAATGGCATAATTAATGACGTTAAGGTTAGCGGAAGGCAGCTAACTCGCTAATCCTGTTTGGGAGATATCTTTACATGTGGGTTTGGGGAAAAGGAAATCATGTGGCCGCACAGAATAACACAGGACATTAGTAACACATGGCAAAAACCCTAGCTTGACTAGCCTGCTAATCATGTAGTTTTGCTAACTACAAGATCTTATCAAATATTTAACGAAAAAATCATACTAGTAGATTTATCGCCTTTGTCTTTTTTTTACTTTTAAAACCTATTTTTTTCCAGATTTAGGTTTATACCGTACAAACTTAGTTTTCTTGCTAACCTTTAAATGCTAGCAGAAAATATAGCACCTACATGACACATCATCTAAATGACAGTGAGAAGAAAATGTCCACATGAGTGATATTATAAAATGACCTAGCTTATGATACATGACACCGACATCATCGTTTATCCTGTATACTTTTGTAACGCTACAACTTCCTCCATTATGCGTCGTTTTCCCTTCGTTACCATAAACAAACGTACCATAAAGTTTAGAGATGCCAAGTTCTCGAATCTGATTGGTCAGAAGGACCTAAAAGTATTGAAAGTTCTGGCTGAAAGGCTTATGATGTTACAGGCTCTCGTTGGAATATTCTATTGTTTCTATGGTAACAGATCATTCATGGGGATTTGTTTGACAACTTTACTTGACTTTCATTATTAATAATTGTACTTTAATGTTGTAGTTAATAATAAATTATTACAAAAGTGTGCTGCTTTTTTAAGAACAAAAAAACTAAAATCTTTAATACGGTGAATGTATCTGTATGGAGATTGTTTTTATTTTTACATTTGTATTAATATTTATATGAGTAATTTTATCTGCTTGGGGTCATTGATTATTTTCCTGTAACTACATTCCCCATCATGTTAGAAGTTTAATAATGTGAAATAATTAGCACTACCTAACGTACATGAGGAAAATATGCTAAGAAAAGACCTATTGTATTATTATATGTTAAAAACTTCACCAACCTTTGAAACTACGATGAAGGAGGCAAATTCCGACCGCATTTCCTCTGACTTCCTGTTGAAGTGTGTTAGGAAAACTCATACGACTAACTTTTATCTTTACACTTAGTGGAATGTGTGATGGCTCTGACTGTTTTATGGTTAACTGAGAGAAATTGTGGCATACGGTGACACATTAATCCAGAGCAACTTACATGTATCTCATTTATATATATATGAGCAATTGAGGGTTAAGGGCCTTGCATAGGAACCCAGTATTGGGAGATTAGTGGCCTGGGGATTTAAACTTATGACCTGATTTTTTACCTGATTTTAACCGGAGCAACTCGGAGAGTTAATGGAGAGTCTAATGATGATCTTTACACAGGATTCGCTAAAAGTTTTGGCTCATTTGTGCTCAACTAGCTATCCAGCTAACTAGCTTTATTACTGTCATGTTGTAGCCTGCTAGTTCTCCAGTCAGCTAAAACATGAACTGTGCAGAACATTAGCATTCAACTAATATATCTATCATTTGTTTACATGTTGCTATCTTGAATAATTTTAGAAGGACAATAAAAAGCTAAAACCAAAAACAACAACAATAATATGATGTTAACAGAAAGCGTAATAAATAAAGTAATGTCGAATGTGCTGTAATCTTTTAGCACTTGTGCTAAGACTGTTAATGGGCCACACTGTTAGTCCATCTTTTTTATACATAATATTTTAAAGAACTTTTACTTTATGATAATTGTTTTAGCAGATCTCCGCTCGCTCGCCTTGTTCCACTCATAATAACCCCCCCCCCCCACACACACACACACACACACACACCGCCACCACCCCCACACACTTGTGGCTCAATCTTACTAGCAGTGCTAGAATGTTAGCCAGCTTTATTACCCAGGAGCTTCAGCGAATAATAAAAACACAGATCTGCAGTTATTTATATATCAGGGGTCTCTTTATAGTATTGTTTTATTGTGCTGCTAACACACACCCTGGCCACAGCCGCAGCTCGTTTCTTTCGCTCCATCTCTTTTTTTTTTCTTTCAGGCAAATTTTTTCCTGACCTTTTGTAAAAAAAGTTCTGAGCTTGGGGAGTAAAGGGCTGCTAATAACAGTCATCTGCCATCACATTTGCAGGAAACTAGAGTTGTCATTCTGGTGGGTAATGTCCACCACATGGGGCTCAAAAAAGGAAGGAAAGTGTGTGTCACTGTCAGGAGTTAAAACTCCACCGTTTGAGCCAAACGAGCTTCGCAATTGCCGGCAGCACATTGGAATCGTTTGGCAGCTAGCACTTTTTGGATTCATTAGCTTATACACACGCACACACACACACACACACACACACACACACACACACACACACACACACACACACACACATGGTCAAACACACACACACACACACACTTACACACACTCACTTGTTTTGGCAATGACAACAGATCCGGTTGTAAGAGGGCAGGCAAACACCAAACCTATCTCTCTCTCACACACACACACACACACACACACACACACACACACACACACACACACATGCTCCCATACACACTCACTCACAAACACAGACACACAAATACACACACGCCCACGAACCCACACACACATGAACTCTCACACACACATGCACTCACACACAAACACACACACACACACATGCACTCACACATACACACGTGCATTATTCATGACATTCAGCATGCTGGTTTTATTATTTCTTCTCCATTTTCCACACTAATCACGGTGAACGCGATATCAAATGGTTTCAGTCCCATATTTTCCAGAGCCAAGAAACGATTCTTCTTGAGTAATTAATGTAATTGATTTAATGAACCGCATTTGTTGCATTAATGAAAAGAATATCCTCTTTTATTTTTGGGGGGAAGGGCGTTTCATTTCATTACAGTTGATTCCTACTGTGAATGACATTTCAGTCAATTAGTGCAAGTAGTGTGAGCCTCGTACAGCAAAAAAAAATCCCACGATGAGATGCCAGGAAAATGATGTGTTTATAGGCGTAACAATTCAGTAATGAACCAGTAACAATCTGAATTCACGTCCATACACTGAGACAGAGAGAGAGAGAGAGAGAGAGAGAGAGAGAGAGAGAGAGAGAGAGAGAGGGAACAGCCGCTGATTCCTGATAAGGAAGAATAACGATGGACAGACACTTTATCAGGGGAGGGAGCGAAGACAAAAAAACAGATTAGAATTATGAGTGAGGGCCGCCGCCTTCAACTGCACAGGAACTGATAAATCCACCACAAAGCAGCCACAACAAAAGTGATGTGTGTGTGTGTGTGTGTGTGTGTGTGTGTGTGTGTGTGTGTGTGTGTGTGTGTGTGTGTGTGTGTGTGTGTGTGTGTAAATTGATGGGGGTAGCTATTGTGTGTGTGTGTGTGTGTGTGTGTGTGTGTGTGTGTGTGTGTGTGTGTGTGTGTGTGTGTGTGTGTGTGCTTATGTGCAAATTGATGGGGGGTCGGTGTCGTTTGTGTGTGTGTGTGTGTGTGTGTGTATGCGCAAATTAATGGGGGGTAGCTAACGTTTGTGTATGTGTGTCTCTGTGTGTATGTGTGTATGTGCAAATTGATGGGGGGTAGCTATCGTGTGTGTGTGTGTGTGTGTGTGTGTGTGTGTGTGTGTGTGTGTGTGTGTGTGTGTGTGTGTGTGTGTGTGTGTGTGTGTGTGTGTGTGTGTTCAGGCACATTTGCTCGGCCCTCCACCACTTTCCTTGCTGGTGCGCTCTCACAAATTAATTAGCCCGCACCATTAGACAGAGGCCAGGACTCGGCCTTGATTTGCTACTGAAGGATTCCAGCAGGTGCTGAAGGTTTTTACGTAGGGTTTCAGAGAGCAGGACCAGTCCAGCTTTCACTAAAAGTACATTGTGAATTCGCTTGGATAAAACAAAACAATAAGAATAAAAGGTCATGGAGAAATTGGTAGGGCAATACTGTAGAAAATGATCAGCACACTTCTAATCTCTCAGCACTCAGATCAGGTTTAACACGATTCAGTCAATTTCAGGACAGCATTAATGTGAACCACTCGATTTCACATGATTCACATGAATCATTTACATGATTCCTTAAAGCCTACCCACTGAGACTCTGTACCCAAACCACATACGCCTGTGTGACACTGACTTATAAACTTTTACATGTTTACACAACTGAAGACAACAAAAACAAACAAACAAACAAACAAAAACTCCATAAATAAACTATGGTCTAAATAAATAAATAAATAAATAAATAAATAAATGTAAAACAAAAAATGCAACTAGAGAAAAACAAACAAAAAAATAACAAAATAAATAAAACAAATGAAATAAACAAATAAATAAATAAAGCATGCAGCCAGATAAAGAGTCAAGAGAAAGTGAGAGCTCAAAAAAATGTTAATGACCAACCAACAAAACAAACAAACAAACAAACAAACAATTCATAAATAAACTATGGTAAAAAAAGAAAGGTAGTAAAAATAATATAACAAACAAACAAACAAACAAACAAATAAATAAATAAATGTGAAACAAAAACACAACTGGAGAAAACCAAACAAAAAATAACAAAATAAGTAAAATAAATGAAATAAACAAATAAATAAATATAGCATGCATCCAGATAAAGAGTCAAGAGAAGGTCAAGTGAGAACTCAAAAAATTTTAATGAGCAACCAACAAAACAGAGACAGACAGACAGACAGACAGACAGATAGATAGATAGATAGATAGATAGATAGATAGATAGATAGATAGATAGATAGATAGATAGATAGATAGATAGATAGATAGATAGATAGATAGATGGATAGATGGATGTGAACTATAAATACAACTAGAATAAATAAGTAAATAAAGCACTCAAAAAAACTGTTGAACAAAATAAACATCTATGTTCATTCATCTGAGCATGTGAGGGGTAAAGTGGGCAGTTTGGTGGTATTTGAACACACATCCTTCTGATGAGTAATCCAACACCATAACCACTGATCTACAGTTTTTTCAGTTTACTAAACTCTAAACTGATTTTAGTTTAGTTTTATTTATTCAAATAATAAATAAAAAAATATACACTTTTATAGATAAAAGCAGTAAACATCTGATTCGATAACGTTACCACAACAGGAAGATAATAATCCTGTATAGTCCAAATCCCAAAAATTGTTACATTCCGAGGCAAAACCTTCACTAAAATATGATGTGTGTTTTTATTTTTTTTTAAACACGATTCTTTCTACTCCTTTGTCTGGCCTGCTTTCATGCCCTAATGGCACCCTATTCATTTTCCTCCAGTTAAAGCTCACACCATCCAGCTTGTTTATCACCAGAGGATGGAGGGATTACAAAGTGGCTAATGGGGGTTTTCTGGAAATCTGGTGCACTCTGTGTGTGGTTGTTGAGGGAGGGTGAGACTGGAGGCGCGGCAAACCAAAACTCCAGAGAACCCGAAGTGACTAGAGGCTGATGGCCTGAGCGCATTTTAAGCGGATGCGATCTAGGAAAACCCAGTGCACGCTAACAGGTTTGGACAAAAAAAAAAAAAGAAAAACAAACAATGTTTGCTTTTCGTACACAATCACTTCATTTCAACAGAAACGCCTGATCCTCCTGTGTGACTTGATAAAGCTCCCCAAACAGCTGTGTGTCCTTATCTGGTGCCAAATAAACACACAAACAAAGTCTAATTCTAGGTCAAAGAGTCAAGACGGTCCTTGAACTGATATTGACCCCCACCCTTACTCACACACACACACACACACACACACACACACACACACACACACACACACACACACACACACACACACACACACGGAGATAGAGTTCCATTACCATTCCTGAATTATTCATTCAGCAATAAAATGCTGCAAAAATTACAGTCTGTCACTAGCGGATTTACATATTCTCAAAAAATAACATTTTTTAAAAACTCCACGTCCCAGCTCGACCACCCTGTAACGTGCATTTAGCATGCCAACGTCAATGAGAAGCCTTTTGTGGGGGGAAAAATATAAATAAAAATATAAAATTGAAAAGAAGAGATGGAGAGAAAAGATAATACAATTTCTGGCTCTTGCTACATTAACTCTTCCCGGGGTTGCCATGGCAACGGGCTCCGGGCCCAGACATGGCAATGAATTGGGGGGTGGTGGGGTTTGAGGATGAGAGAGAGCAAGAGGGAGCGAGAGAGAGAAAGAGAGAGAGAGCACAAAGCCAAAGCCAATTACATCCATGGCAGCAGTTTGAGGGTTAAAGCCATCAGTCAGTGCACGCTGATGATTCTCCAAAAAGCAGCGCCGGAGACGATGTTTATGATTTACGGCAACAAAACGCTGACGTGCTGACATGCTAACATGCAACAAAATCATTTTAGCATATGTTAAAGAAATTATATATATATATATATATATATATATATATATATATATATATATATATATATATATATATATATATATAAAACGTTCTTTACCACTGATACTCCCAGAATCCTTTCTTCTTGATGTAACACCACAAAATACAAATACAAGACTTCCATAATAATTACACAAAACTGAACGAATGCCTTGTGAGTGAGGACTGAGCGATTTGGGACCAAAATCTCGAATCAGCAGCATTTGTACTTTACATGATGCGTATCGCGATATAAAGGACTTCTCACAAAAAATATTACATAACATACATTATATAATTAAATAAAGATTTATTTTAAAATTCTTTGTTTGAATTATATTTCCTTTAATACTTTTAAAAATCGCATTTTAATGCATTCAAAATGATTTTTAGGTCTTTTTTTTAGATTTGTAACATTGTTTTTAAACATTAAAATGCTATTAAAAATAGTAATTTATCGCAATATCATCACATTACTTGGCTACATAGAACTTTTTTTTTATTTTATATTTAATTTTACATAGAAATTTGTCACATTTGTCACTCAATTAGAGAGTCCCTTCTGATTTTGATTTAAAAAAAAAAAAAAAACAACATATTCCATGATATTTGGAGAAAATACTTGGACAAAATCAAGTATTTCTGTCCAAATGAAAAAAATAAATAAATAATAAAAATTTGCAGTAAAATCCTGGGGAAGGGGACTCTTAAGTTGTAATTAAAATGATTTTTATTTTTTTAAATTAAAGGTATATCATGTGAGCCTCAATATCTTAGACAATCTTACTGTGACAAGTGAGCATGAATTACAAATCAAATACATAACACTCATGTTGCTCCTCTAATCTGAGTGGACGTGTTCACCATCAACACACAACATTCTATCCAGCTCTGGACTCTTTAGGACGTGTTATATTTGACAAAGGAAACCATTTTATGCCATATTATGTCTGAAATGAGTCGCTCGG
This sequence comes from Tachysurus fulvidraco, assembly GCF_022655615.1. Classification (NCBI taxonomy): domain Eukaryota; kingdom Metazoa; phylum Chordata; class Actinopteri; order Siluriformes; family Bagridae; genus Tachysurus; species Tachysurus fulvidraco. The sequence continues at coordinate 5,718,146 of NC_062534.1, forward strand.
CCCTACCTTGGGTTTATTTAAAAACAAATCCAACACGAAATAATTCAATAATTAACAATAATTAATTCAATAATTAAATTTTAAGGAATTAAAAAAAAATCTGGTATAGGCGATACAACAAAAACAACGAGAATTAAATTAAATTAAAAGGTCCTGTCATAAAGAATTTTGTGTCACGCTGGCAATAAAAATGGCAAAAAAATTACCGACTGAAATCAACTGAAAAGTTGATTATTTATTCCTACAAAATATGGCCCTAAATAAATAAATAAATAAAATTTAAAAGATTTGTAACATTGCCTTAAATGATTTAAATTTTAAAGTTCAAATATCATTCATTCCTAAAATATTGAAATACATTTTCAGAATGATGCCTAATTTCCACCAGAATGTGTAAATGAATAAACTTATAATTAATGAAAATGAAAAAATAATAAAAAGAAAACGTACTGCGGCACGATTCATCACGATATGGTTACTATATCATCGTATTACCCGGGTCGAAAGACAATTACACAGGTCATCTAGTCTTTCGTCTCTGACAGCACGGTGAATGAAATAAAATCGGTCCGTTTCCAGAAAACGGAAAGTGTTTCATCGCGTCCGAGCTCGAAGCACCGACCCCAGTGATCCATAGCGATTATTGAGTGTAACACTATGTTCATGCTCCTATAATCTAATTCACCATGTGAGTAGTTGAGAAAATGAGAAAATGCAGGATGAACTGGCTGAACTGAGGCTCGGCTGAAAATAATCTGTGTGTATTAACAGTGAGAGGGCTGCCAATAAAGCGTATAAACCCATTTAGATCTGATAATCATATCTAGCGAAGTCGACTCCGACACCGACTGTGTTCCCTTCAGATGTGTTTCGCATTAAGCACAAGCTCTAAAAGAGGATTGTTTTTTAAAGCATTAGCCTAAAGAAGCTGAAAGAAATAAGGCTGCGCTTGAAATGAAAACTCAGCCTTGGATGCTAACTTGAACAGAACCTTTTGAAATCTTGAGCTGTTCCTGGAAAATAAAAAGAACAAGAAGAAAAAGAAGAAACAGAAGAAACAGGGTGGAAGACAAGCATTGCAAGCATTCTTTCTTCCTTCATGGAATACTTTTTAACCTGGGATGCCTTCCAGAATATTCCGTCTGGATCAGTACTGGAAATCCTGATGGATGAGCGATCATCGCTGACATGCGTTCCTTCCCAGAATCGCATATTTCTGTTGAACACATTAACTGCCTTCCTGGATGTAAACCCAAGCCAACATATGCATTCGCATCGATCATTGAATGTATAAATTAGTCCTGACACTACAGCAGATTTATCACATAAACCGCTGCTGCGTTCGCTGCTTCGTGTTTCGTTTCAAAACTCACACCTGCAGGCTGCAGAAGTAAAAACCACCTCTCTTGAGGCAAAAATTATAGGTAAATTGCAACTGTAAACAAAAGATTCACGATATAAAGGATTCTTAATAAATTGGCATCGAACCCACATGATGAAATTCTTATTTAACTTTTACAACAAAAACAATGACAAATGTTAAAGGAGAATAAAAAACAAAGCATAAAAATTTCCCGGTATTCACTGAAAAAAAATTCGATTTTGAAAATATTATGTGTTTAAAAATTTCAGAATAACATTGTAACAGGCAACTAGCTGTGATCTGAAGACCATGAGCTTGACTTCCAATAAAACGAGTCGAATCGTAAAGATCCGAGAGAGCAGTTGTGGATGTGGATGAAGACATTAGCCAATCAGAGCTTGCGTATGTGGAAGAGGACAAATAACGCGTTCCTGAGTTGCTCCAAAATATATAAAAACAAATAAAATCAATATTTACTTTCTCATTTTTAAGTCAATACTCTGTTCTTTCAGGATTTCAGAGTTTTTTGTTGTTGTTAGAGTTTTTTGATTACCAACTTTCTCTTTTGTTCAATAATTTATTTCTATATTCATAGCCAAAACCCAATGGGCCACAATTCTGTGATGAATTCTTTTAAAAAGCCAGACGTAACCAGGGTCTTAACTCAACTCAGAATAACTTAGTAACTTTCCCCAGGTTAACACTGAGGTAACTTTTGAACTCACCAAATCTGAGTATTTCTAGATGGCCTAGAGTGTTAAAATTGTACGTTCCTTGTTCGTCTCGCTAATTAGAAACATACAGAGGAGGAACGATCCAAAATGTTGATTTCTGATGGATTTTCATTCAATTTTATGCAAAAAATGACATTCGGTATTTTTTTTCGTTCATTTGGAACTTTCTCATTAGAGTCAACCTGAACATGAATCAATTTAATTTTAATTTCAATTCGCATCAAGAATCTGGGATGTTTCAGATTTATTTAGGATGCAAATGAATACGTATAGAATCAAAGAAATTCAATACCAATACATTTTGCAAAAAACTTCCAGTACAAAAAAAAAAAAATTCTGTAAAATCCATATCTATTGTTACACCTTTATTAGTGTGTGTGTGTGTGTGTGTGTGTGTGTGTGTGTGTGTGTGTGTGTGTGTGTGTGTGTGTGTGTGTGTGTGTGTGTGTAAGTGCGTGTGTGTGTGTGCAAGAGTGTGTGGGCAAGAGTATGTGTGTGAGTGTGCAAGTTTGTGTGTGTGTGTGTCAGGTGTGGGGTGAGTGGGTCAGTGCAGCGTGGAGTTATTATTGCAGCACAGTGCGTACTGAGGAGAAAATGAATGTGTGTGAAGAGCAGAGTGGGCAGACCAGAGCAGACACAATGCCAGCCAGCTGACAGGCAGCGGCACTGCAGCATCAGTCACCCGGCCCAAAGGTCAGAGGTCGTGCACTACAAAGACTGTCTCCAGAGCGGCTAATGAGGATATATGCCAGAGTGGAGACCCGTATAGCTCACTTTCTCTCCCAGACTCACGTACGTACACGCTCGGCCTCAAACCTCTGGAGCACGGGTCGACCGTTTGATAATGGATTGTCAAGCAAGGACATGAAGAATGAAGCGCTGCACCTTCAAGGATTTTGTTGTGCTTGATCATTTAGAAAATGCTAATCACTAGGAATAAAAGTTTATTGCACTTTGACCACATTTACATGCGTAACATTGCCTTTCTGTCACTACTCCTATACATTCTTAACTGTATTAGAAACAACAGAAGGAATAAAACATGCGCCCAGTGTTTTATTCCTCTGATACTACTGCAATTTTACACTGATAACATGTTGCTTCTTCTTCTTCTTATTATTATTATTATAATTATAAAATCTAATTATATATATATATATATATATATATATATATATATATATATATATATATATATATATATATATATAATTGTTTATTATAAGAATAAATAAATAAATAAATAAATAATGTGTGATATATTATATGTTTTGATTCTGTATAAATATTAAAAAGTAAATAATGGATAGTCCATGAGTATAATAATAACAACAATAATAATAATAATAAATCATCATCATCATTGTCATCATCATCATCATCGTCTTCCAACAAATCCATGTCTAAAGTGTGACACATTAATGTTTAACTTCTAGATAAAAGGCTGAGAGCAGACCTATCTGTTTCTATTCCAGACTATTTAGACTGGCTTGTCCAAGCATCTGTTTCCACACCACACTGACTGAGAGAAATGCTGCCTCAGGAGTGGCCCAGCACTCCATCTAAAATACCTACATGTGCAAAAAAAAAAAAAAAAAAAAAACATGTTCTTTGACATGCTCTGTTGTGTTCTATTTATAGCCCATGGCCAACCGTCGTACACCCAGCTGTGGCTGAGGCAGGGGGAGGAAAGCGTCACGCAGCCTGATCCACAGCTGCTAGAGCCACCTGGACAGCCCCGGCCAGGGTCAATTCAGAGGAAAAATGAATGGGGAGGAGACGAGAGGAGATGTGTGGTGCAGGGGTGAACAGTACTTGTGATCCTCTGTATGGAGAGCAAAAAGGGGGACGACTTCTGGTTTGCACAGAGTAAAATGAATCAATAAATCCTCAGAAGGTATTCGCTCGTTCATTATTCCTGAACTGGAATACTTGGAACACTACCAAAGTAAAAGTTTGTGATCATCGAAGTAGATGGCAAGTTGGTTAGGGATATTATTCCTTCCTCCCCGTGCTTCAGGGGTTTCCTCCTGGTACTCCAGTTTCCTAGCCGGGTCTAAAGACATGCTTTATAATCTGAATGCCATGCTTAAATTCCCCATATTGTGTCCCATGGTTCAGAATGCCCCCCACCTTATGCCCTGAGCCCCCCAGGATAGATTCCAGGTAGGAGACCCTTTCTGAGTACCAAAGGTGACCCTGTGTATGATTAACAGAACTGAAATTCATGGATAGATGGAAATCAGGGACATCACAGGTAGTTGGTTGGTGCTGTGTGCTGATGTGATTTAATATTTATGCCATTTAAACCAATATCTTGTGTGAGCTCAGTTGTAATTTTGAGCAAAGAAGCTTAGACCACATGGGGTCTCAGCGCTCAGTGCTCGCCGAGCTGAAGTGCTCTCATGTGCAACAGCTATAATATTACCATGTGATCAGCCTTCTAACTATTTACAATGGTAGCGCAGTGGTTAACACACTAGACTATTGATCGTAAGTTCAAACCCCTAGCATTGCCATGTTGCCCCTGTTGGACTCTTAAGCTAGTTGCTGCTAACCCTCAACTGCTGTATAAAATGAGATAAACGTAAGTTGCTTTGAATAAGATAGTCTGCCAAATGCTGTGAATATACTGGTCCAGATTCTTCAAACATCACCTTTTGTTTGGACTTTAAAGAGCTGTAACAGCAAGAGTCCGGGCAAGATCATATTCTTACCCACGTCATCCGTACCCTGGAAGTTTGTTCCATCTATCACATAAAATATACTGCATATTTCCTACATAAATAAAAGTTTTGCTTCATCTCTGTAAGCTCTCCAAAGCCATCGTGTTTATTTCTTGGTTTAATCCTACTTGCCTCAGAGGAAGAGCATAGAATTAAATAATTATATCATAATCAAATCATCAAACAATTACATGGTGATGGGACGTGTTGTAACAGTGCGAGCCCGTGTTCTTGTCCCTTTTGTTCGTTTCCATATCAGTGTCGTCCATCCGCATTTCGAGACGGACGGCTAAAGACCACAACATCTCTTAAACCTTCTCATTATCATGGAGAGATACACTTTGCAGCTAATTAAGCACGTCGCGTGCTTGTGCTCTGCAAATCTAAATGAATAAAGAGTAAGTTCTAGTAAGTATGGCAGCCTGTTCCATGCCTTTAAACAGCCCAAGCTTTAAACGCTTTGCTTCACGTGTTCTTTTCCGAGCTTCTATTTTCTTCCAGAAGCACACAATTTGTACATATTGAATACTCTCCGTTTTTTTTTTGTCTCTGGGTGCATAAACAAGCACGGACAGCAAACGAGAGTGGCTTATTGCGCAGGGAAGTCAAGAGGAAACTGAATTCCTTTACTGAATCACTGTTGTGGGGCAAAAAAAGAGCTGATACCAAGGAGATTTCCTTTCCTGTAGCGACCTCATCGTTTTTTTCTCGAAGCATCCAGCAGGCAAAGGTAATTGATATGCAGCAGAGAATTTGGATGGAGGCCAAGCAAAAGAGGTCAGAACATAGATCCAAGGTGGCTAAGTATTTTTTTTATAAATAAGATGAGGGGAAAAAAAAGAGCTGCAAAAACATTGATTGCACACACTTTATTCACAATAGTCTGTATTGTATATAGACTATAAAGTGTGTATATATATATATATATATATATATATATATATATATATATATATATATATATATATATATATAAATTTTATATTAATATTGATATAACGTTTTTATTATATAAATATCTTTTATTCATATATATATATATTAATATTTATATAATATAATATTATTTTCTTTTGCTTGTACACGAAATTTCTATTTTTATTCAGTTTTTTTTTTTTTTTTTTATTAAAGTTTTTTTTCCCTGTTAGACATGAAATCTTCCTCAGAGGAAAGCTCGGTGCATATTCAATCAGCATTTAACTGCACTGATAGAGCTGCATAGGATCCCTTTGAAAGCCGCTCGCAGGCAATAGAGCGGGGGGGTGTGGGGGTGGAGGGAGGAAGCCATGGCACACATCCAGATCTATCATATACAAGGACTATAAAATCTGCCCGACACAATGACATACATTCGGCTGTCGACTCCTGTAATTAGCACCGGCGTCGTTAAAACGAACGGGAGTGCAGACAGAACTGTATAAATAATCACAGTTCCAACAGTGTTGCCTTGAGATTTCATAAAACATTTTTATAACGTTTAATAGGCAAATATATGCTCTTTTACTCTTCCCATAACAGGAGGGAATTTCGCAACCTAATTACCGCAATTTTGGCTGCGCCGTCTGATAACAATGTATCTACTGCGCGTTATGGAGGCATTCATCAAAATTTGCAGCCGCAGCCATTTCCAGTAACACACTTCGTCATAAAAATGTGTCATCGGTGACAACGTGGGACTCTCATAAACAGGAAACATCCCATAATGAAACATTAATCTGACCTCAATAAACAGCTATTAAACAGCCGTTTTCTCTGATCCGATGTTTACGCTAGCTGCTCATGGCGCTCTGAGTTTTTCTCTTGTGGTTGTGTAGCGACTGCTAATGTTGATGTCTGTTTGGGTGCACTGCCCATGTGAAACTGTAGTAGCTATACAGCATGTCTTAAAGCAAAATAGTTAAACCCAAAGTAAATAACGCACTAATGATTGCACACATTGGTTATTTATGCTATGATCTGTAGTAGCTTTGTTGGCAGATTAACAAAGCTATAGTAACCAGAGGCATGGACGTTCTCTGCTGCTTTCTTCCATCAAGGCAGGCATCAAGGCAGGATACACCCTGGACGGAGTGCCAACCCATCGCAGGGCACACACACTCTCTCATTCACTCAATTTTCCAGAGATGCCAATCAACCTACCATGCATGTCTTCTGACCAGGGGAGGAAACCGGAGTACCCGGAGCACGGGGAGAACATGCAAACTCCGCACACACAAGGTGGAGGCGGGAATCGAACCCCATCCCAGGAGGTGTGAGGCAAACGTGCTAACCGCTAAGCCACCGTGCCCCCCTCAGCCTGCTGTTATCAAAGTTATTACCCTGTTTGCCTGGTCACTTGAATTGATAGTGATTATGAAAACTAATATAAACCGATATTGTTAATAACGTGTAAACTATAAACAATATAGGTTTCAGAGCCTCTGACGTATACTCATTCTTCTGAAGTACTATATCGAGAGCAAACAGCAGCTTAGCAAGAAGTGTGTACTGCAGCTCACGCCAGCGCCCACTCTCGCCAACCACGCTCCTGCTGCCACTAATTGCGCCCCATGTGAAGAGGATGTTTATATCTTCGGCTCGAGTGGATGGCGTGCCGAGGATCACAATTTCTTGCAACACATGTTGTTTGCGAATGCAATAAACATCCCAGGGCTGGGTTTTTTGCTTTAAAAAGTTCTCTTATACAACACACTTCCAGTGTTTGCCTATATCTGACATGTTTGGCAATTTCATATCAAATGCAGCTATGTTATTAGTACAGCTCGGTTCCATCGAGGCTCTTCTGCCGCTCTACTCCAGCCTTCCAGCTAGCCTGAGGTATTCGGTACTGCTGGCTCTAGAGAGAGGTAGAGTAAGTTTTCATCCCATCATCCTGTCCTCCATCTCATCTCCGCTAGTCCTGTCAGAAACACGCAGTCATGTTCCTCCTCCCACTCGGCTAGCCTGTCTTAAACAGCCCCGGGATTTGACTGTGCTTCCAAGAAGAAATCGTTTGTTCTTTTCGCTGAGCTTTTATTTTCCGCTCATGAATTTACAAACAATTAAATATCCTGTCGTAAGTCGTAAAGAAACCGATTTCTTTTAGGAATCACTGCTGTGAAGGAAACGATTAAAGAAAAGGGATCGTCTTAATATTTTAGCATTTTAGCATTGACAACAGTGACTAATAAAAACAAGTTCACTAAATCCAGCCATCAGACCAAGCAGCTTGCTTTCAATAGAACTGCTTACTAACAAACTTGTTAAAGTTGTGTGTGGACAAATAAGTAGTGCACAGAATAAGTATATATCATGTCTGGGCTCCTTTTTATCCCAGCAAACCAGTACATTGAATTACCAAAAGAAGACAAAAAAAATACTTCTTTTTACTGACTTACACCAAATAAGTTTTAAAAAAAAGTGTGTCGCTTGTGTTTGTTTACAGCTGGGTTACTCACCTCCATGCTGCTAAATACAGCATGAGCTACTCTGAATAAAAAGCAGCTCAAAATCTGCTGTTAACAAAACACACAAATCGCCTCGTGGCTAAACTTACACAGAGAGCACACGGATACAGCTAGCTATGTGGGATGTGGGATAGTGATCAGAAGGTTGTGAGTTTCAATCCCGGGCCCCTTTACCCTTAATTTTTCACCTGTACAAATGAGATAAAAATGTAAGTCTCTCTGCTGAATGCTGTAAACATGGTCATGCAGGGACAAATCACTCGTATACTGAAACTTTGATGTTAGACAGCTAACTAGTTTGCCATTAGTTAGCAATCACTTGTTAGCTGATCAGTAAGGTTTCTAACATTGGGCAACACAATGGATCTTCTATTAGTCCTGTGGATTTAACCAATGTGTAAGGGAGGCTTGAACGATACCCCGCCGGCGCATTAGGGGATGTTCCGGCAGCGTGCGTCTTGTGCCATGTGTTTTTATTTCCATTCTGTTCTCACGCATGTTTGCTCCCCCTACCCTTAATTCTGCCCCTGCACACCTGCTCCTTGTGTTTCTGATAACTTTTCCTATACTGTATATGCCTGATGTCTTGTTTGTTTTGGCTGAGTCCTCAGGTCCTTTGGCTCCCGGATTTGTTCCCGGTTCTTTGGCTTTATGTTTTTGGTCTCTCTTATTTCTAAGGTTTCTGCAGTTCTGTTGTTTGAAATAAATTCCTGCGTTCGTGTTGCGATCCTCGCATTGGGGCATGATTGCGTTCCAGACTAAGCACCCGTTTCTGACGTGATATAACGTATCATTTTCCCGTAGAAGTAACACTAGCAGCTCGTTTCAGGAAGCCAGCAAAGACACATTACTCTCTCTTCATCCCTTCTGCTCTAAATTGATGGGTATTGTATGGTCCTACCACTTCAAACACTTCCTGATCTTTCACCGCTGCTCCATCCGCCACAATCAGACCTCTGACCTCCTATAATTGGCGTCAGTCACCAGACCTCAGCGTTCATTCCTCTTCCTTGATCATTGCTAACATCGTTTGCATCGAAGGCCAATGATACAGTACATCTCCTCTGGTCCTCTAGGAATTCCCATAAGTCGAATTACGGTGTGAGCATGCTGCTTTTCCTATAAAATCAACATTATCAGAGTAATAAAACAGGCCTTTATGTTCCATAACCATTACAGGCACTCCACAGGAAAGGCCAATAGTTAATGACAGCTGCAATTGTGAATAACAAAGCACGTGCTCTATATCTATATTCGATCCTGTTTTTGTCATGAATATTTTTTTTTTACATATTTCTCACAGAATGAGCTTCCTCCTTTTTTTTTTAGTGCTGTAAGACTCATAACAAGCTACAACTCGGAGAAAAAGATGGCACAAAGGAAAAAAAATGGACTGACGGGATTGAAGTAAAAAAAAAATAAAAATAAAAATAAGGCTTTTGTGGCTTGGTGTGCTTAGTGGCGCTGCTCCAGCTCGAGTCTTTTTTCCTTCTGTTCCGACAGAAAACAAACAGCATGTCATGGATCTGGCTTAAAGAGAACATTGTTATTGTGAGGCTCTTTGAAAATAGTTACAATACCCAAAGCCGTAGCATGACCGAATATTTCACAGATGGTGTCCCTGTACTCGCTACTGTAAACAACCGTACAAAGGGTCCTGGCGATTTATTAGTGGCAGGAATTTGAACTCGAAAATATGGTAGTTTTGCCTTATAGGAGCTATAGATCCTGGAACTTAGGCAGAATTTGTCACAGATATGTTGGAGAGACTGCTGTGGTTCTACCCGACTCTGTACACCATGACACTGCCAGACTGCCCTTATCTCCAGCCACAGAGGTTTTGCTTTCAATTCCCCCAAACACCCCGCACCCATCCCACCCACACCCAGAGTGCAGCGGGGCATAGCATTCCTGCAAAGAGTAGATACCATTCAGGTGGTGCCCTGGAGGCCTGCCATGGGCAAGGGGCCTGTAAAATACACTCGCATAGGACAAATGAGCCAAAGAGAGATAGAGAGAGAGAGAGAGAGAGAGAGAGAGAGAGAGAGAGAGAGAGAGAGAGAGAGAGAGAGAGAGAGAGAGAGAGAAAGTCATACAGATATAGCCACAAAAAACGCTGACTTCAATAACCCCCCTCAACCTACCCAAACTCCAACCCACCACCGCCACCCCCTCCACCCCTGGGCCTGATTCCATCTCTGCAAGCCACCATCACATCCGGAGGGCGATGATCCAAAAAGGAGTTACTTTACATACATGGATGCGGATGTTAGATTTTTTTTTTTTTTTTTAGCAAAGTCCCCTTTTTTAAAATACCCATTAATAACACTTCGAAAAGTATCCAGTGGATACTGTAATGACACTATCCAGTTTCTGAAAACTAAGATATGATTCTCATTACTGACTTTCACAGTGACTCATGTCAGCTGTTTGGTTGGATGGTTACCTTGTAGTTCACCAATTCTTTAAAATTCTTTAAAACTGCCCTAAAAATAAATAAATAAATAAATAAATAAATAAATAAATAAATAAAACCTGCTAATCTCACCTTCCTAAATTCACTATTTCCCAAAACTGTTCTGTCCAGTTGTGGCATGCCGAAATTTGCCCATTTCCTCTGTAGAATGTTCTTAGTGAAAATTTTGCATACTGATTTTTATATTGAATAAATGATCTCCAACTGCGTACGACACCCACGCTCGGCACGGCCTGCGATTTTTCAAAAAGAATTTCCCGGTTTTCAGCAAATTTGGACGTAATTGCAAACCAGGTTTGTTCTCTTTGATTCATGTGCATTGACCATAAGTACATCTATCACAGAAGATGCGTCATGGAGATATCGGTAACTCGTGGTGTACGGTTGCAGGGTTACCTCACCGCTCACTGAAATCGTGACTTTCAATTGTCTACTGCCGAGTTCCATAATTCACTAGTTTAATTCGTAACGATGTTCTGTCCAAGCTGTGACTAAAAGTTTCTCTTGACCCACAAATCATCCTGCAGCAGCCTCGGTTTTTAGGTACAGAACGGTGGATGCAGATGGCACTGAAAGCCCTCAAGCTGCTTTACGCTGCCACTCTTAAGCCCTATTCGGACGGGACCAGTTTTCCAAACGACGTTTAAGTTACAATTGTTTTCAGCCGACGTCTGTCATTTCATGTATGGATTCGGACGGGACTAAGATCTCTGTGTTTATTACGGAGGTAGGAGTGTCTGTGTTTTACATGTGGGTGTTGCACAAGACCACATGTCCAGGATGCGTGGATTGCGTATGGCCATATGACCGATCAATAGTAAAATGGTGGCGAAAAAGAAAGCTTCATAAAAAATGTTTTATATAGAACTTCTTATAAACCCACTGGAATAAATATGTTTTTATATGATTTTCACGTCATGTAATTGACTATAGAAATGAAAGAACTCTTACCTGAAACTGATATTACAGGAGCCAGTCTTAACAATTTATGTGATTGGGCTCTTCTTGTTGATTTCATTTTTTTATTTCTTCGCAGGGTAGCAAACACATTTACATCCAATATTGGTGGCAGAAAGCAGAAACCTGAATACAGGTGTGCTATGGTTAATACGGTAGTTCCCGTTGACCAAAACAGACAAGAAAACGCGTTTTGGAAAAAAAACATTTTCGGCAATCACAGACATTCGCACGGGATTCAGACGGGATTAGATTTCTCAGAGGAGCGCAGAGTTTGCTGAAAAACAGTAGGTAATTTGCTCTGGGATTTTTACACAGGTCGTGTGAGAAAAAGACAAACATGGCTGAATCGGACGGGATTAAAATCACAAAGTACGTCTGTGAAACTGAAATTTCTCTAACGACCCCCTGTAAAACTAGTCCCGTCCGAATAGGGCTTTAGCATGTAATTGTTGTCTAGAACTAAAAAACAAAATTTACGTTAGCTACGCAACGATTTCAGCTAATCAGAGCTTTACATACTGTAGACATGTTACATGCTTTGTTTAGAATCTTTCAGCTTCTTTCAGAACAACAACCGTGATAAATACTGACAGTGTAGGAGATTGCATGAGGAAGCCTTATTGTTTTGTATAAAGGACGTTTTTTGGGATTTATCGTTCGGTAATAAAAGATCTCTTACTCGATACGGTACTTTCTATCATTCTAACCACAGTCTTGAATGTGGTCATGACATAAAAAATTCCCACGTCCCCGATGAATGTACATAATATAACTACCCATGCAAATATACTGAGGTTAACGTACCTTTTTTTTTTTTTTTTTTTTTACACAAGCTCAACCCTTCCATTACTACCCAGTCTATATGAATTAATAAAAAACTACAGAGTTCACTCCATCCGCAGGAAAAAGCACCTAATCCAGAGTGAAAAACGTGTTTATTCATGTGACTGATTGGATTTCTTGGTCATGGATGGTGCGAAGTGAGCAAGACATCTCTGGTTTCAGAATTGATTTCCCAGTTTTCTGGATTCTTAGGCACCAATCAGCGGCCAGTGACTGTGTCTAATATGACCTTAATGAAAGTGTACAGTGTTAATTGGGAGCACAAACCTGCTTCTGTTCCAATCAATATGTATTGAGGGACCTGAGATTTGTCTGCACACACTGTTTCCTTAGTGACATACCCGGTAAAGATTTCAACCACCAGGAAGTATCCCTTTCTCTCTCTTTCTCTCTCTCTCTTTTTCTCTCTGTGTCTGGCTTTCATTGACTGCCAATATCTGTTTTTTGCTCTTGGCACGATTCCTTCGTGGAATCCACATGATTTCTTTCTGAGCTTCAAGTAATTAAGCTCAAATATTAGCCGTTATTCTTGCCCGTGGAATTCGTTACATATTTCCCGAGTAATAACGTCCTTAGCGACAATTTTGCATAGGGCCTTTAAATACCACGTGATCCTCAAGTAGAACTCCACAATTTTCCTTGATGGATTGTATTGTAAAATTAAAAATGTCATTTTAATTAAAACTTATTGGTCTATTTTATGTTGTTACACCGCTTCCTATTTACCCAGAATGCCGTTTGACTAACATTATGCCTTGGTCAGCCTATAGTGGCTGCAGCTCTCACTCCAATGCCATCAACGCCGATCGCGATCCTGTAGCTCGCAAACTAGTTGTAACTCAACGAGCTTTGATTCCATGTCTCCGATGTCTACGTTAGATTTCTTTATAATGTGATTTCCTGGAAACTGGTGGGTGAGATAAAAAAAAAATCCCTTGTGCCTTTGTTTCCAGGAGCTAACTGCTATAATGTTAGTATAGATGTTAGAACAGATGTTACAAATGATAAAGCTGTAGCAGTTATAAATGATACATGTTTAATGAAGCTGGTGCTCGGTGTAAGTTAGTAGTTGTCTGTCTTGCTGACTTTAGCGATGTTAAATAGGAGATATTTTTTTAGTGTGTGATTTCGACTGTTAACCCTTGTCACTGCAATTCATTCAATTTCCCCATTAAACATCACTCTCCTGCTCAAATGGAATAGGAACAATTTTTTTCCTATTAAACGTCACTGACGTCAGCACGTCAGACAACTACTAACTTCCACCGAGCACCAGGTTCATTAAACGTCACAATTAAATAATCGTCAGCCGAAGAGGAGGTCGAATCGTCTGACGGCTAGCTGTTAATGTTCCTGAGATGCCATCCTGGATTAAATCTCCGGAAAAAAAAAAAAAAAAAAGACCCTGTTCCCCTGTCAACCGAGAGAGCCGTGAGCTGGAGAGGTATTCTCACTAATTAAACCGAGTCGAAATTAGCCGCAGTCCATCAGGAAAGCTGGGGCTTGGCGTAGAGTAGTGCAAGACTTTCTGGAACATTCACTAGAGCAAAACTTTAAACCAATTCCAGGTTCTGGCTGTGATTCTTTTCTCTGCTTTTGTGAGAACCAAATGAGCTCATCTCTGGGAGAAAATACAAAAAAAAAGGAAATTTCGTGTTAATAAGATTTATGAGTTGCGTGACCGCTTGCTTTTTTTTTCTCACTCTGCACAATCTAACTAGGTCCGGCTTTGGAAATAGCGCAATGTCGAGACGACGTGAGCGTTAATTACAGTTATAAGATACGTTATATGAAATGGTATGAGAAAAAATTTTAAGTGCTTTTGATAACAAATGAATTAATGAAGGCAAGCAGGCAAGGAGTCGATCAGAAAGGCTTCTGGGGTGAGAGAGAGAGAGAGAGAGAGAGAGAGAGAGAGAGAGAGAGAGAGAGAGAGAGAGAGAGAGAAGGTGGCAGATTACAACTTAATGGCTACGTTATAATGGTAATTTTTCCGTTCTCTCTCCTCAGCCGGACTGTGCTAATGGCTTCATTAACACTTGCGCTCTCAGGCAGGCAATAGCGCACGCCGGCGCATCCATCTTTGCCGCATCACAAAGAAAGCGGTTAAACACAAGCGAGCCATCAGGCAGCGGGAAGAGGCGAGAAGTGAGCAGAAGCAAATCAATGGCAAAATATCAACGCGTGCCAAGGTGCAAACGTGTGTGGCGTAGAAAGTCAAGCGGGTGACTGTGAACGGTGATATTGACCTCTGACAGATACGTTGCTCACACTTAGCACCATAACTTGATGCCAAAGCCTAATGAAGGCAAAGTAAAGACGGGACACATGACGTCCGGGTGTGGAGACGTTTTCTTCTGCTATGTTAACGTTGCTGGAACTCCTTGAAGCTAAATGGCTAAAAGGCGACATCGTCTCTTGATACGAAGCTAAACACCTTAAAGGTTCGGAGCATAAAAGTGAAAGTACCTTCTCCTAATCTTCTGTTCTTTTAAGTAAACTCTACATGAATAACGAGTTTATCGATATCTGAATTGCTGCCTTTCATTTAAACACATCACATTATCAATCATAAGGGGGCACGGTGGCTTAGTGGTCAGCCTCACACTGCCAGGGTTGGGGGTTTGATTCCCGCCTCCGCCTTGTGTGTGTGGAGTTTGCATGTTCTCCCCGTGCCTCGGGGGTTTCCTCCGGGTACTCCGGTTTCCTCCCCCGGTCCAAAGACATGCATGGTAGGTTGATTGGCACCTCTGGAAAATTGTCTGTAGTGTGTGAGTGTGTGAGTGAATGAGAGTGTGTGTGTGCCCTGTGATGGGTTGGCACTCCGTCCAGGGTGTATCCTGCCTTGATGCCCGATGACGCCTGAGATAGGCACAGGCTCCCCGTGACCCGAGGTAGTTCGGATAAGCGGTAGAAAATGAATGAATGAATGAATGAAAAACATTATCTATCATTCTCTCTCTATTTCTAGACAAAACTTTATGCAGGTGTAAC
The DNA here is from genome assembly GCF_022655615.1 of Tachysurus fulvidraco. Classification (NCBI taxonomy): domain Eukaryota; kingdom Metazoa; phylum Chordata; class Actinopteri; order Siluriformes; family Bagridae; genus Tachysurus; species Tachysurus fulvidraco. Next base: position 5,733,688 of record NC_062534.1, read on the forward strand.
AGATGCTCAAACGACTTCGTTAATCCAAAATAATACTCATTAAAGTTGGGGTGCACGATGTTTGAAAAATGCTTCAGTAAACTGAACAAAACAAACGTGTAGCCAACGAGCAGAAAGGGGCGTGTCTTTTCAATATGCGGCAGAGAGAGTGTTCAGTGCGCATGTCTGACATTAGCCGGAAGCGACTGAAACATTGACAAGGCGGATACCTGCCCCGTTACCTCTGCCTCAGGTTCTAGGTGTTGAACGTCGTCTTCCGCGTGAGACGGAGCTAAAACCTTTCACGGTACAACACACAGTACTACAAAAACACATTTCTATCACCATAGTATTACTCATCGAGTTCATTTACTGATAAAAATAAGGTTCCGCCATAATAGTCTAAATGCCTGGGTTACGTATGTATGTGTGGGGCGGAGCTATCAAAACATGGGTGACACCCATTTGGGTTAGGGGGCGTGTTTGTTTTGGTGATTTCAAATGTCAACATTGGCTTTCAAACCTTGTGCGTCCCACCTTTAATTTAAAGTCCTCAGAAAATAGCACCTTAGCTTAGACTTCATTTTGCGTAATGATGTCATACGTCACAGCAGCCAATTGCGTTCGAGATAAGCCATGCCAAGTTTTAGGGGCGGGACTTAAACAGTTCAAAAGAGAGAATTTTATCGGATAATCATTATTTATGCCAGATGTCAATTAAAAAAAAACATCTTCCAAGAAATTACAATGTAAAAGAATAAAATTAAAATGAAAATATGTCCAAAACCTGTTTTCCTCAGCTACAGTACCACGTTGGCATCTAAGCCGAAAACTAAAGATAAACCTAGACTTCACTTTCTAAAAAAAAGCATCTGTTTAAATACTGGAGTTAATTAAACTCATTTTTTTATTATCAATGAGGTAAGTTTTTTTCTATGACATCAATCCACATCATGGGGAGAAAAAGGATTTAAAAAAAAATACAAACTGCCACTTTAAATGCGTAATTGTAGGTCTGTGCAAAAATAATGAAAATTGGATATTTGTATACATTTTTTTTCTTCTGTTAACCTGTCACTGTTGTCTTAAATGCCATTTGCTGTCACCTTTTTGGTGAAAATGTGAAGCTGTAATCAGACACTATGATGTGCTAAAAACTGTGATATGCTGATATGGGTATCGTTCCTACGTTTTGGCTGCAGAGAAAAAAAGAAGCTCTGACTTTTAACTGCGAAACACGACGAGTGCCTGAAGGCTCAGGTGATGGTGGAAAGGAAAGGTGTCGGCTCAATTAAAGCGCTGCTACACGACTGCGAGTGTGGAGGCGCTAACACCTTAAAGAGAGAGAGAGAGAGAGAGAGAGAGAGAGAGAGAGAGAGAGAGAGAACGGTACAGGAAATCGCCTGAGGTTTGGTAAGGTAGTATGGTTGGCATTGTCTGCTTTGAAGGAAATGTGCGAAGAAAGAGCCGCTATAATCATTACATACTAATCCTCATCTCAGCGTGGCAAGACAACGAGACTGCTGTAAAGATCCTTGGCATGAATTGTAAACTACTATTGTGCGACTGCAGAATCTTTCTTCCACTTTTCACCTACAAATAAAAATACATGACGATGAAACAAGCACAAAAGATGCAACAAGAGAGAAACAGACATTTCTTGAAATAGTATGAGCTACTTCTTTTACCCGCACGACACAGAGACACACACATATACACACATGACCTGAAGCAATAGACCTGTCCTGTTACGGTTGATGATGGTTCTTGAACTGAAGGCAATTAAAAAGAAAAAAAAGAGATAAAAAGCTTTTGTGTGACACACACGACAAAGCCGACCTCTTTGTTTCACAACACGTCTTATCTGAGTTTGTTCCTTTTCCCTTCATGAGCTCCGTGTCCCCTGGGAGTGACCTATCATGTCAGTACTTCCAGCTCAGCGAGGAGAAAACTTAACCTGGACCTTGAAATAAGGAGCATCGCATTATGCCTTTAAAATGTCAGCTCGCACGTTTCCCTCTCGGCTTAAAAGTCTGTCTTTTCAACACTATACATTCTCACTATTTAAACGTAAGGCTGAAAAAACAGACATGTGGAATTTGGTTTTACCAAAATAACAGGATCTCTCTCTCTCTCTCTCTCCATATATATATCTATTCTCTCCGTCATCTAAATTATCTATAAATTAACACTCTATCATATCTATATATCATACTCTATCTATATATGTATATATAATATTATCTAAATTTATATATAACTTTAAAAGAAATACTATATATCTAGATATTATATCTATTAATATAAATCTAGCTATCCCTTTAAAATAATATCTATATGACTATAACTCATCTCTCTATCTTAGCTATTTTTTGTCCCCCTCTCAATCTAGATATACTTTAAATCTCACGCGAGAGATCTCGATCTTCCTCGCACTATCGCGCTCCAGTTCCCGATCACTCTCCGATATTATATCTCTTCCTGCGGATTATCTCATCTCGTACAGTTCCCTGATCTCTAGCCTCGCGCGCGCGCGCGCTTCTCTCCTCTCGCTCGCTGGCTCTCCTGCTCGCGCTCCCAGGTCCAGAGTTAAGACCGCGTCGTGCGCGATCGACTCATCGGACGAGCATCGCGTAGACCTATTACCTCTAAAGATGACGCATGATGAAGTACTAAATACTTCGCTACTACGTATGGACATAGCACGGCGCATCAAGGACAGAGCTTGAACTCCCGCCCGGAACATGAAAGCCGCTCGCAGTTAGATTAGTAATTATCAATATACGACATAACGTTCCTAGAAAGCCAATCGAATCTTATGCACATATAACTCTCGCTCTACGTGCCATATGCACTCTCTCCATCTTTCCTATATATCTATCTCTTCGCGCTCTCTCTAATAGATAGCGAGACCTTCCTCTCGCATCTCTGTCGCTCCGCCTATCCATTCCTCCACTCTCTCTCTCTCTCTCTCTCTCTCTCTCTCTCTCTCATGGATTCCTAACTACATGTGTTCTCTGTATTTTGTGTATTCTTGTTAAATACACAACTTGTGACTCCAGACACTGGGCTTTTGTGTGCATGGCCACCTCATTTGAATTTCATCATTCTGAGTGTGTGTGTGTGTGTGTGTGTGTGTGTGTGTGTGTGTGTGTGTGTATGCGCGTGTGTAAGAGTGTGTGTGTGTGTTTGTGTGTGAGTGTGTGTGCGTGTGTACATGGTTGGGGGGGGGGGGAGTTCAAGCTCAAGGATGTAATCCTTAGATTCACTTAAAGAAAGGGGCATTAAGGATAAAGCTCCTGTAGCCATACTCACTTATCTTGAAGGTGCTTCAGAGGGCAATGAAAAGTACATGAACAAGTGATGTTTCTAGTAACGAGCAACAAAGTCACGCCTTCGTTTCTGTCACCCGAGAAAACAGCAGAAGTCCCGGGAGCGTGCGATGTAACCTCAAGCCCTGGCTGATCATTACACTAAATGATATGATGATGAAGACACAAGAAGACAGGATAGGATTCGATGATGACATAAAGGACTACAGGTTATGAGTAAATCAGCTTCCTGTCCTGTTTCCACATGTCCCAGTAGAAATGACACAAAAACCATTTCGACTTTTCCAAACCCTTGAGTATCATTGGATATCAGTAAAGGGTTTTCGCTTTAAAAGCTACCAGGCTTTAAGAAGGCAAACCTGCAGCTTTTGTATCTAATCAAAATATCTAATGAAATATAAATAGAATCCACCAACCGTCATAATTAAATCCTAACAACAAAAAAAATCCGATCATAATTTAGTGTGTAAATCTTTCCTGTTCCAAAACTGAAACATTAATAATAAATACAGAAATAAATGTCAATAAACAATTTTTTAAACAAACAAACAAACAAATCTAAAACTAAAACATTAATAAATACAAAATAAATACATCAATAAATCAATTTTTAAACAAATAAACAAATCTAAAACAAAAATGTGAATAATGAAAACAGAAATAAACAAATCGATAAATACATTTTGAAACAAAAATAAATATAAAACTAAAACAGAAATAATAAATACAGAAATAAATAACAACAAATATTTTAACAAACAAACAAACAGAAACAAAAAAAATAGTTTCCATTTGTTGCAAGATTTGGAATTGTTCCGTTTTTTTCTACGATATCTGGTCCACAATTTGTAATCCATAACAATCAATGTTTCACTTTAATAGCCAACTGCCCTTTACAATGATAGATCCATCCAATTCATCCAGTCGCTACACTCCTAGTTAACCCCATGAGAATATGTTTCATTTATTTTTCTACAATCCATGATCTAGATGTAGAACCATGAAAGGTTCTAGATCCACACATCAGTGTCTTTTCTAGATCTAAATCCCTCTGGCAGAAATGAACAAAGAATATCTGAGATTTTTCAAAATGGCAGCAGATTTTCCACAGAAGTGGGTCGAGACGTGACGTGTGACGAAAACACGACACGTGTTCAGACAAAGCGGCTTCATGAACGTGAGTAGAGCTACTGTATAAGAGAAAATAATAGCACACGTGTCTTCACCGGGAGTTTAAAAGAAGGATCCTAAGCGTGCAATTTTGGCAATTAAACTCATTTTCCGCACAAAAATAAAAATTAATATGCAGCAAAATAAAGCATTTTGTCCACACAAAAAAAAAAATCGAAGCTGGATCGACTGTACAATAAAATTCTGTTTATCTTTGATTTGGTGCCATTGACTAATATTACACCTGCTGATTTGAACAATTTTGTCAAATTAGCCGAATCAAACATTTGGCTTCAACACAAAAAAGAAATAAATAAGCAAATAAACACAAAAGCCACGCAATTACTTCTATCCAGTTCCACCATGCTGGGGCTCTGTAAACTCCCGCTCTGTTTGAAGACGATGTCTGAGGTTCAAATCAAATAAATAAGTGCAAATAAATCCGACGTGATAAATAAAACCACATCCACAAAGCATGGAATTAATCAGGATCTGCTCATGTGATTGTAATTCCTTTCGAATTCTTAATAAATAAAAAAAGAAATAAAAAAATATATATATCACCTTTATCCAGAGTAACTTACAACTGAGCGTTAAGGGCCTTGCTCAGGGGCCCAGCAGTGGCAGCTTGGTGGACCTGGGGTTCAAACCCATGACCTTTCGATCAGTAGCCCAACACCTTAACCACCGACCTACCACATCCATGTGGTACCATATACCCTTCTTTTACCACAGCAAATGTTTTATTTATTCAAAAAAATAAACAATATAAAAATTTATATTTATAAATTTAGTCAAATTTATGATGGTTTTGTTTTGTGATGCTTTTCTGCTCGCCATGCTTGCAAAGTGATTATTTGAGTTCATCTACAGTATCTGTTCTGGCAGCTCAGAAGAACCTGCTCGTTTTCCTCTGATCTCTCTCATCTACAAGGTGTTTCAGCCCACAGACTCTGTGCCTGACGTGTTAGACGTGCCTTTATAAAGAAAAGGGGTCGAGAGGAATATCAAACGAGACGGCGAGGGGTCTGTTCGGAAGCTGCGTTGCGTTTGAACCTGCATTTAAAAAATATTGTGTAACACGTATTTCATCCTTGTTTTAATAAAAAAAAAAAGAAGTAAATTAAAAAAATAGCCAAACGGTGAAGACAGAAGACAACGATTCATGTGGAAAGGACATGGGACCAGTGCTCTGGAGCTCTACAGATGCTTACCTGCCTCTGTTTAATCTTCATATTTGTCATCTACAGCGTTCTGTAGAAGCAGTGACCTTTGCATGTAATGAGTAAATTGCTCGGCGGTATAAAGATTAAGCTATTAGTCGGAAGGCTGAGACTCCGACATGAATCCGCATAAATACCAAAAAAAAAAACTTCTTTTCATGGATCCTTTCTTAATTTTTTATTTTTTTTAAAACAGAAAAGCGTCTTTGAATTCGTAATGTCTGAAGTCCACGTTGTCGCTTCTGGTTTCTTTGGTGAAGAGTGAAAACGGTTGAATTTGCCGAATAGGGATTGACTTCGTTTAAAAATGTCAAGGATTTTCTTTTTTTTTTTGCTAGATAAAGATAGATGCAGCTAAAAGGGTTGGATTCAACTAAGAAAAATCAAACGTCTCTTTCAAAACAGTCTCCCGGACGTATAAAAAATACGAGGCGACGGTTAAAAGTCCTTGGGAAGCGATGTAGTGTGTTTCGCCTTAGAGAAGATATATAGCCAGTATATGAACAGACGTGCTTTTTCTGATCGGTAAATGGTCACTGGAGTCACTGTAATTACCACAAACTCATTCTTTTCCTTTAACATTATGTTAAATCTATAGAACTATAGAAATCTATAGAACACGAGTCCATTCACACTTGCAAATGTTTTAATTAATGACACTTTTATTTAAATTGAAATGTGCTTGAGTTGTCTTTTGTCTTTTTGTTTGTTTTGTGATTGTGTGATTTAATTTGTTCTGCTATTTTGGCCAGGTCTCTCTTGAAAAAGAGATTCTATATCTCAGTGAGACTAATCTGGTTAAATAAAGGTTAAATAAATAAATAAAGCATGCCTCGTGTTATTACAGCAATGTTTTCAAGCTCATCAGACAAAAACACATCTTGTTGTGTTACTGAGCTTCTGAAAATGACAAAATCCTCCAAGCTGAAGTCTTACGCAGGACTGACGCTGTAGACTCCTTCTAAATAGGTTAAATAAGCCCTAAACCCGAGATAAACAAATCTCACAGTAACGATAAAAAATCGGTTTGTTGATGCTACAGAACGAGCCGATTGACGACAACAAGCAAAAATCTTCTGACCAATCAGATTTGAGAATTGCTCAACACCGCTCTAGTATTAAAATAAACAAAGAGATCATTAGAACAACTGATTAGACCAAAGTGTATTCTTTTAAATCGTGGAAATGACTTCGTACTGAACTGATGCTTCGGCACTGAATCCGCGTTTGCTAGAAAATTCCACCGCGGTCATGTTTCTGTTGAAGTTTTCAGCACCATTAATGTTTGAGTCAACACAATCTCGCACCGGGTGACATTCTGGTCTAAACAATGCCGTCAAGCCTGCTTGGGTGTAAAATTTAATGCGCATTTGCATTCATGGAGTCATTACCTCAGGTCTTATTAGGGCCATTGTAATTAGTATGGAGTTAATAACTTTTGCGGAGTGCGGCTGCCAAGCGGGGATTAAGCTGGAGTAGGTCTGGTGTAGCCTATCACTGATGGATTTTCCCCATGAAGAGTTTTTTTTTTTGGTAATTTATTTATTTATTTATTTTTATTTTTTTAGACTGGCAAGTGATGTGTGGAATAACTCGGAACGTGAGAGTTTCACAGCGGATTTGTGTTTCATTTCATCTCAGGAATCCAATACCAACACTGTAACTCTGAAATCAATCACTCGCCTGAAATCGCGCAGCCCTGCCAAAACTGATGAAGTGGGAACGTTCTCCGTCTCCCGCCGCTTTCTACAGGTTTCGCTGGAGGCTTCGGTGGGCGTCCGTCCTCCAGATGAAATTGTTTGTTGAGTGCCAAACATGGCGGGTCAAAGAGGTGCCAAACCGTCACCTTTCATTCCTGCGTCCGATAAAACGGGCGCCGGTCCAAGGATCCTGCTTTATCATTCTGCAGCATTTGGCTTCCCTTTGGCAGGTGGCAAAACGAGGCCATGGGCGCAGTAACTTGGCAGCTTCTGCTCGGAGTCGGGGTGCCAACTGCCGAGGCTCTTTGCCCGTATGGTGGGCACAGGGGCTGGACGAGTCAGTGCCTGGCAAGGCTGCTTTTTTCACGCCGGGCACAAATGAGATTGGCGCTGAGCTGTGCTCATCACATGAGCGCAGGGGATATATAACGCCCAGCTGAGCTCCGGGAGCAGGACAAGACAACGAGAGGAGCTGGAAAATGCTGCTACCACTGCGATTAATACTGATAACACAAGCGACCATTTCAACCTCTTCACCTCTCAACAAAAAGCCAAAACTCATAACATCTATTAAACGGATTTCTAATAAAACGAGAATTAAAGCTGTAATAATCACGGTTCTTGACCAAACCTGTTCCTACAGCGGATTCAAAATGTCGGTGCTAATTAGCCTTCTGAAATGACTCGATATGTTTTTAAACAATTTATCGACTTTAACATAGAAGACGTCACGTCTCACACGACAGCATCTCGTATTCCTTTACGAGATTCCTTTGGTAGCTTTAAAAAGTGAGCAAAAAAATTAAAAATTTTAGCAACAAATGAGTAAAAGAACAAAATGGGATAAAAAAAAAAACAAAACAAGCCAAACTCAGACAAGTCAACCTCTGGACTATTTTCATGATTGTATTTTGCGGTCACTTTGAGCTTAAAACGATGCTGTATGTAACATGCAGTATCTTGGCATAATAAGGCCTCATGGGTGCGAATAAAAAAATAAATAACAGATTGTTCATTTTAAAGCATTTCATTATCCGAGTCTTCAACTCTTTGGATTCATACATAGTTAAAAAAAAAATCCATGTAAACGCTTCAAGTCTTCCAGTTCTCAGACATGCTAATTTGTCAAAATTGGCGTGAGCCAGCTCGTATGAAAAGGTAAGCTTAGGCTGAAGATGGGTTTAGCAGCTTTTACGTATGACCTCAGTGCGACGAGAGCCAACAAAAATCATTCTTATGTGAGTTTTCGTCTGAGATCGGGTTACGCGCTCGGCACCTTGCACGTTTTCACAGGAGCGCATAAAAATGAATTATTTCGCACACAAATCCCTGCTGAGAAGGGACAAGTTGGACAAGGGGGAGAGAGAGAGAGAGAAAAAAATGAGGCATTCAATAATTCCTCCTGGAATTACTCTCCAGGGCTGCCATAAAGCACCTCCAAATGAAAAGCGAGGTGTAATAAACGATTGCACCTAATTGCATGGTCTTCTCTAAGCAGTGATGGGGAATACCTATAAAACCAATATCACGAGTAATTAGACTTCGGTTACTCTGCTTTCAAACATCAGCGCTGACAAGCACGGCAAGCTCATATTCCAAAATCCTTAAATCAACTAATTACAGAACAACACCTAAAAAATGCATCCACCGACGCTGCCAGCGAGGGGGAGTAATTACCATCATGAAACGAGGTTTGCGAAAACACGTCTCAAACTGGGCCTCCCGACGTCTGACTCGCAGCTTGTGTGGAAAGCAGAAGTAATTGTGGTAGTCGTGCAATCAAGCCGCCGTGTGTCAACACAGAAAAATCTCAGCCGACTTCGTACTTCCTCTGTTTTTTTTTATTTTATTTATTTATTTATTTATTTATTTTTTATACTGTTTGCATCCCACGGATTCTTCCATGATTAAATTCAGCACATGTTTGGAGCACCAAAAAAAAAAAAAAAATCCACTGGATAAGAATCGATACAGCTGCTGAATTTTAGCCTTGGGCTGCAAAAGTAGGACAGGATAATTATTAAATTCCAAAAAAAAAAAAGTAAATCAGAGTGAATAATTACTGTGTGCTTCGGGATCAGAAACATCGCAACGTTTTAAACTGAGACCGTTAACCTGCGAATGTTAATTCTTTAAGGCGTGCTCTGTTCGCGACATTTCTTTTATTTCGCTCGATTTATTTTTGATGGTGTGTTATAGAAATGTTTTCGGGTTTCTTGGAAAGAGATCAGATGATGCGCTTTCGGCTGGAGCTTCGTGTTCCTGTATCGGAGTTAACAGCATTGTGTTCTTCCTGCTGTGATGCTTTTCTGCTCGCCGCGGCTGTGAAGGGCGATCACTCGGGCTTCTGGTCGGCTGGAAGCGGTTCGGTCTATTCTCCTCTTAGCTCTTTCTTATACGGTGCTTTTCCGCATGTCGAAAATATTCGCTCGCTGGATCTTTTTTGTTTTTCGCACCATTCTGTGTTTCACTCGGGAGAACAATATGCGTGAAAATCCCAGATTAGCAGTTTCTGAAATATTCAAACCGGAGCCAGGAAATTATGATTAAATCAGAAGAAGAAGACCAATAATGCTCATAATCATAATCATAATACTACTACTACTACTAATAATAATAATAATAATAAAGCAGTAGTTACAGCCCAATATTTGTATCTTGCTCACCTGAAGATAAAATATCAGAACGCTTTCCAAATCAATGCCTGACTGAAAAGGTCTGTGTAATGAAATCACTGCTTTAATAAAATCTGTAAAACGCTATTAAATTATCTGACCGTGTGCCAGTGCATTTATTTACTCAGCAGTGTCTGAATGCTAGAGCTGAGCAAGATAGTATTACATTGTGTAGTGTATTAAAATATAATACACATCCATCCATTTTCTGTCCTGTTTGTCCTACAGGTGGCCGTGTGGAACCTAGAGTCAATCCCAGAGGACACCGGGCACAAGGTGGGTGACACCCGGGACAGGGTGCCACCTCATCTGAAGGCACAATCTCACACACACACACACACACACACACACACACACACACACACACACACACACACACACACATTTACACTACAATCAGCTTACAAAGCAGAAACCAGAGAACCTGGAGGAACCCACCAGAACACGAGGAGAACATACAAACTCCAAGTACTGGAACCTGCAACCCTGGAGGTGTGAAGCAAACCGATCGAATATGGATATAATGATGCTACACCTTTCTGTGACATCCGAGTCATCTCAATAAAGGTATTTTAGACTAGTACTTTTCAGTGTTAATGAATTTAAGGGTTCTTTACTTCTTCTAGCACTTTCTTAGTAATTTTCTTGTTCAGGTTTTGACATTTTGGATGTCACAAAAAAAAAACGGCTTACTGTTACAGGTTACAGGTTAAAATCTTAATTAAAACGTAAAAATAAAATCAGGTTTTAATCAAGCGCTCTTCTCCCCTTCACCCTTCGCTGCTCGGCTCTAAGCTTGGATTGGAGCTCGTTCAGATAAAAGTCTGCCAAATAAATACAAGCAAGCAAGCAAGGAAGGAAGGAAGGAAGGAAGGAAGGAAGAAAGGAAGGAAGAAAGAAAGAAAGAAAGAAAGAAAGAAAGAAAGAAAGAAAGAAAGAAAGGATGGATGGATGGATGGATGGATGGATGATTTCTGGATTGATTCTTCACAACCTTGATAGCCAACTACCTAACTTCCCATCCCTCACCTCCCTACCGCCTCACTCCATCCCTCCCCTCAATACGAAGGGGTATGAAGAAATAAAACATTTATGGCTTTATTTATTGATTGATTGATTGATGTATTACCAAAAGACATAAATAATAAATAACGACGAAATTTCGAGTGCCCAAATCCCCCTCCCTCCCTACATACCGTACACCTCCCTCACCCTCCCTCATCCCTAAATAAAGAAAGAACACTCAATGACAGTCTTTCTTTCTTTATTTCTTTCTTTATGTCTTTATTTATTCTCACCCCCCTTCATTACATCTCCCCCCCCACGCCCTTCTTCCTTTCTTTCTTTCTTTTCTTTCATTTCTTCCCCCCCCTACACCCCATCCCTCCATCGCCTCCCTCCTCCCCACTCCCGCCTACCCTCCATCACTACAGCCAGACAGGCTATCTTTCCCAACATTCCCTACCTCCCCATCACTCCCTCCCTCCAGAAAGAAAGAAAGAAAGAAAGAAAGAAAGAAAGAAAGGATGGATGGATGGATGGATGGATGACCAAAAGGAAGAAAGAAAGAAAGAAAGAAAGAAAGAAAGAAAGAAAGAAAGAAAGAAAGAAAGAAAGAAAGGATGGATGGATGGATGGATGCCCAAAAGAAAGAAAGAAAGAAAGAAAGAAAGAAAGAAAGAAAGAAAGAAAGAGGTGTTTAATAGCAACAAATATAAAGGTGTGCAAACTGGTGTTCATTAAGAGAAAGAGACGCTGCTGTTCCTCAGGTTTCAGACAGGCAGAGCACAATGTGGATCTAACCCCAACCTGAAACACTCAAACACTTCACAAAGACTCGCCAGCACAAAAGTCCTAATGAACTGGAGCTCAGAGACCAGGTCCATTCTTCCCAACTGTCTGAACAGAGCTGCAACAGATACGCCTTTCCAAACCATTTTAAAATTAAACAAGACCCACAAAAGCCCGAATGGGACAAAGCAGAGAATCTTAATTAGAGTTTAAAAAAAAAAAACAACAGGCACAGAACGGTGGCTTTGAAAGCTATCGGGCAGAGGTGAACAGCTTGAGGAGCGTAAGGAGGTACTCTGAGAGCTTGTTCTACACCTCGCAATGCAGGTGCTAAAAGCACTGTGATTTTCTACGATGACAACCAGGAGACACAAAGGAACAAGGGGATGCGATACAGGAGACGGGTGAGGGAGAGAAGAAAGAGCTGCGAGTGAATGATGGAGACTAAATGAGGTTGTAAGGAAACTCATGCTGACAAAAGAGCATGTAGGAATGTGCTGATATTCAATTTTTACACTGTGATAATTGCCTTTTTATTCACTTTTACTATAAGATCATTATATTGGATTTTAAAAATGACGACATGTTTAATGATGTTTCACCGAAGAGAACACGCCATTTTATTTATATATTAAATTAGTTATTTTTAAATTTCCATTGTAGTCAAAAATACGCAGCCTCGTCTCGTCCTCCTGAACGAAACCTGGAATAGCTTCATTTTTCATATTTATTCAGTCCATCATATTTTTTTATGTATCCATATAATATAAATGTTAAATATGCAGCATTTATTTATATATTTATTATTTTGATATTTTTTTTCTTCTTTCAAAAAACAGTTACATACATAACCAACTAACATAAATTCTACCACACATGAGAAGAAAAGTACATTTTAGGAATGAAAGGCCTACACACCTTATCATAACATAAAATGGCATACATTAATTGTTTAATTGGTTTATTATTTTATTTTCAGTAATGCGGTCAACTACGACGTGTCTAATTGACGATGGGACATAAAGGGAGTCAATTTTGTCATTTATTTTATGCATGTAAAGTTGTCATTTGCAGACGTTAGCCTGTTTACTCGATGCTTGATGACAGCAATATTGTCAGTGCCTAATAAAGATGATTAGAATAAAGATGATAAAGTTTGTTAAGCAACGTTGGTTCATATTTATTTTTATTCATGATAAGCAAGTGCAGCTTGTGACTTTTATTCTACATGAAGAACAAATTCAACTGTTTGAATCGCTCAATACACACACACACACACACACACACACACACACACACACACACACACGCACACACACGCACACACGCATGCAAGCACACACGCACCCACACACAACTTCAGTGAACGACTTTGATAATGTGACGGATCAGAATAGCTCCAAGGATCTCACTTTAGTAATTGCAGCAGAGCAAAAAACAAACTCACAGTGGTGAGGTGGATGAAACCCACGGATTATAGAATTATAGATGGAGAGAGAGAGAGAGAGAGAGAGAGAGAGAGAGAGAGAGAGAGAGAGAGAGAGAGGAATTACGATATACCATGCAACACTTAAGATCACAACACAATGGTTCAAAAAAGCATTAACATTTAGAGATGCTGTTGCTTTGGCACCGTGAATGGCAAACATTGACATGCATCAGTCAACCAGACTGACTTACATTTTAATTTCTATTTTATTTCAACCGAGCAATTAAGGGTTAAGGGCCTTGCTCAGGGGCCCCAGAAGCGGTAGCTTGGTGGAGCTGGGATTCGAACCCATAACCTTCTGATCGTAAGTCCAACACCTTAACCACTGAGCTAAAACAACGTGTCTGTATATATTTAATGCATATCTATGCACCCATGCATGCATGCATGCAGAGAAAAGAGCAGCTGAAAGTCTAGAGTATGTAAGTAACTACGTGGACAGCTCTGGAGAACTTGGAGCTCCAGTGTGAGGTGGCAGTGAGGCGGCGCGCGAGCTTTCAGTCCCCCGACAAACCGCTCCAGTTTCCCGTACAGTCTGTCCAGAGCATCCTGATCGCTTCTGGATCACCACATCGCATGCATGCCATAGGATAAAGACACGGACACGGAATGCAATGCGATCCGTGTCAGTTTGGCATTTAAACAAAAGACGTATAACGTTTGCAGAAATGTTTTAGAAACGCGCCTACCATTGCTGCTCCAGCTCCCACTCCCTGAAGAAGTCCAGCTCGAATAGGTCCATTGTAGTGATCAGGAAGGAAGGTACCGGCGGAGGAGCGTTTATGCGTCAGGCTGCATGTAGGGGACGGCGCGAGCGCCTGTGTGTGTGTGTGTGTGCGCGCGCGCACGCGCGTGTGTGTGTGTGTGTGTGTGTGTGTGTGTGTGAGAGGGAGAGAGAGAGGGAGGGAGGGAGGGAGAGAGAGAGAGAGAGTGTGTGTATACCGCCTGTCTGTGTTGTCCTGTCCCCTTTCTCTACACACACACACACACACACACACACACACACCGCAGGAGAAAGCCTACACTGCCTGGCTCGCCGCTCAACCACACGCAGCCTCGCGGTGGGCGGAGTCAAAGCGCTGGGAGCTGTCATTGGAGCAGGTCGGAAAAATTCAATTCGCTGAAAGGGAAGCAAGGCTCCGCCCACATTGCTGTCAAAAAGAGTGGCGCGTGCGGGCGACGTGAGAGGTAATAGTCAGTAAATAATCAATTATTATTATTATTATTATTATTATTATTATTGTTGTTGTTGTTGTTGTAATTATTATTATTATTATTAATTTATTTATTATTATTTTAATAATAAATATTCATCATACCATCGTCTACCGCTTATACGGCCCCGGATAAGCGGTAGAGGATGGATTATTATTATTATTATTATTATTATTATTATTATTATTATTATTATTATTATTATTGTTGTTGTTGTTTTTGTTTTTGTTGTTGTTGTTATTGTTGTTGTTGTAATTATTATTATTGTAATTAGTATTTTACTTATCATTATTATTACTATCATTATTTTAATTATATATTTGTAATTATTGTTATTATTATTGTTATTGTTGTTGTAATTATTATTATTAATTAACTTATTATTATTATTATTATTATTATTATTATATTATTGTTATTAGTATTATCATCATCATCATTATTGTTGTTGTTGTTGTTGTTATTATTATTCATTTATTATTATTTTAATTTTAATTTTTTAAATATTATTGTTATTATTATTTTACTTATTATTATTTTAATTATTATTAGTAGTAGTGGGAGGAGGAGGAGGAGGAGGAGGAGGGATTTGGTAGCTCAGTGGTTAAGGTGTTGGGCTACTGAGGGGTCATGGGTTCGAACCCCAGGTCCACTTAGCTGCCACTGCTGGGCCCCTGAGCAAGGCCCTTAACCCTCAGTTTTAAGTCACTCTGGATAAGGGTGTCTGCTAAATGCTGTAAATGTAGTAGTATTGTCTTAGCTGCATTGTTTCTAGTTTTATAAAACATGCTGTTATGTTCAAAATGACCTTGAGTTCGCTTTTGATTATGATATGAACAACTTCCTAAAACGATCTAAAAACATATTTTTTATCTCATTCGATTTGTGTTAAATACCTATTTAAGATAACATAAGATAAGATAAGATATACCTTTATTTGTCCCACAATGGGGAAATTTCTCTGTTACAGCAGCACAGAGAAAATATAAAGACACAATCTAATATACAGTATATACACAAGACAATGTATAAATACAAAGAAGAAGAAAAAAGACCATGAGTAAATAGTTACACTAACAGACATATTGCTCACAGGTAATATTGCATGTTTTTAAATGATCTATCTTTAACAATTATCTAGTGTATATTATGGTGACTGGTTCACTGGGAGAAGCTTTATTTGTAAAGTCTAATAGCAGCAGGGAGAAAAGACCGTCTGTACTGCTCCTTCAGACACTTAGGATGTAACAGTCTGTCACTGAAGGAGCTGCTCAGAGATGAAACCGTTTCATACTGGGGGTGAGAGTCGTTCTCCAGCAATGATGATAGTTTTGCTACCATCCTCCTTTCTCCCACTTCCTGTACAGTGTTCAGAGAAATCCCCAGGACTGAGCTGGCATTCTTGATCAGCTTGTCCAGTCTCTTCCTTTCTGTAGTAGAGATGCTGCTGCACCAGCAGACCACACCATAGAATATGGCTGAGACCACAACAGAGTCAAAAAAGGACTTCAGTAGCTCTCCCTGCACTCCAAAAGACCTTAGTCTCCTCAGCAGAAAGCGTCTGCTCTGCCCTTTCTTATAGATTGCCTCAGTATTGTCTGTCCAGTCCAGTTTGCTGTTCAGATGAACACCCAGGTATTTGTATGAGTCCACTCTCACAATGTTCTTTCCCTGAATGATCACTGGGAATTAAATATTTTAATATTTAAATAATTAAATGTTTATATAATTTATTTAACTAAATAATTATAACAATAACTTTGATAGTAATTGATTGGTCTCATGACAGCTGCAGTTGATGATGATGATGTTGATGATGATGATGATGATGATGATGATGATGATAATAATAATAATAATAATAATAATAATAATAATAATAATAATAATAATAATAATAATAATAATCATCATCATCATTCACTCATTCATGCCCAGTAAACACTTTATCTTGCTCAGGGTTGCAGTGCATACAGGAACATTGCACATGTGGGAATATACCATGTATGAAATGCCAGTGCATCACAGGTTGGCATCATGCAGACACGCACACACACACACACACACACGCACACACACACACACACACACGCACGCACACACACACACACACACACACACACACACACACACTCGCACACTCGCACACACACACACACACACACACACACACACACACACACACACACACACACACACACACACACACACACACACACACACACACAGGCTATTTGTCACAGCCAATTCACCTACCATCATGCTTTAGACAATTGGAGGAACTGTCAGTTTTAAGCTGTTTAATAAAACTAGAAACAATACAGTTCATAGCTTTAACAGTTTCAGTACAAACAATGCAAAAGCAACTAATGTTTAAAAAAATAATAATAATTTTCAACGTAAAAATAGTAATAGTACCAATAGTAAAACTGCAGAACCTCCTGTGCAATGCATGATCTCTGTATGTGTATTGATACCATGTTGTGTTTTTTGTTTATAAGCCTAGTCTGCTTATCTGTTTATGTATCAAAAGAGGGAGCACATTAAATTGACCTCAGAAAACATTTTGTATTATTCAGTCATGCACATATACAGTAGATTATGGCCCATAAAATATTCTCGCTTACCGATCCCACTCACCTACACACTTGCTATTAAACTACAGACTTTTTCAATATAGACTTGATGAACACTTTATTAGAAACACCTGTACAACTCATTCAGGCAATTATCTAATCAGCTAATCGTGGCAGCACTGCTGATTGTTGGTGCTAAACGGACTGGTTTAAGTAGCTCTTTAACTCTGATCTCCTGAGATTTTCACACTACAGTCTCTAGAGCAGCGGTGTCCAATCTTATCCACAAAGGGCCGGTGTGTGTGGGTGCGGGTTTTCTTCCCAACCAAGCAGAAGCCACACCAGAGTCTACTAAAAGCCAAGAACAACTGACTAAACAGGTGGAATCTGGTGTGGCTTCTGCTTGGTTGGAATAAAAACCTGCACCTACACCGGCCCTTTGTGGATAAGATTGGACACGGCTGCTCTAGAGTTTAATCAGAATGGTTCAACTATAAATAAATAAATAAATAAATCCATGGAGCATCAACTCTATGTAGAAGAGAGATCAATGGAGAAAAGCCAGACAGGTTCGAGCTGTCAGAAAGACTACAGTAAATCAGATAACCAACTTCTACAACTGTCTTGTCTTCTTGTCTTGTCTTGTCTTCTTTTACCGCTTATCCGGGGCCAGGTCGCGGGGGCAGCAGTCTAAGCAGGGATGCCCAGACTTCCCTCTCCCCAGACACTTCCTCCAGCTCTTCCGGGGGAATACCGAGGCGTTCCCAGGCCAGCCGAGAGACATAGTCCCTCCAGCGTGTCCTAGGTCTTCCCTGGGGCCTCCTCCTGATTGGGCATGCCCGGAACACCTCCCCAGGGAGGCGCCCAGGAGGCATCTGAAACTTATGCCCGAGCCACCTCAGCTGACTCCTCTCGATGTGGAGGAGCAACGGCTCTACTCTGAGCTCCTCCCAAGTGACCGAGCTCCTCACCCTATCTCTAAGGGAGCGCCCAGCCACCCTGCGGAGGAAACTCATTTCGGCCGCCTGTATTCCGGCCCCATACTGCACCTAGAAATCCTGTCCATATAAGTAATGAACAGGACCGGTGACAAAGGGCAGCCCTGCCGGAGTCCAAAATGCACCGGGAACAAGTCTGACTTACTGCCGGCAATGCGAACCAAACTCCTGCTCCGGTTATATAGGGACCGGACAGCCCTTAACAGAGGGCCCCGGACCCCATACTCCCAGAGCACCCCCCACAGGTCACCACGAGGGACACAGTCGAAAGCCTTCTCCAAATCCACAAAACATATGTGAACTTGTTGAACCCTCCAGCAACCTGACGAGGGTATAGAGATGGTCCAGTGTTCCACGACCGGGACGAAAACCACATTGTTCCTCTCGAATTCTCCTCTCCAGTACCCTGGCATAGACTTTTCCGGAGAGGCTGAGGAGTGTGATCCCCCTATAGTTGGAACACACCCTCCCCTTCTTAAACAGAGGGACCACCACTCCAGTCTGCCAGTCCAGAGGCACTGTCCCCAACCTCCATGCGATGTTGCAGAGGCGTGTCAACCAAAACAGCCCCACAACATCCAGAGACTTGAGGTACTCAGGGGGATCTCATCCACCCCCGGTGCCTTGCCACTGAGGAGCTTCTCAACTACCTCAGTGACCTCAGCTTGGGAAATCGACGAGTCCACAACTCTGCTTCCTCAGTGGAAGACATGTCGGTGGGGTTGAGGAGAACCTCGAAGTATTCCATCCACCGTCCGAGGATGTCCCCAGTTGAAGTCAGCAGATTCCCACTTCCACTGTAAACAGTGTGAGCAGGGCACTGCTTCCCCCTCCTGAGGCGCTGGACGGTTTGCCAGAATTTCTTCGAGGCCAACCGATAGTCCTTCTCCATGGCCTCACCGAACTCCTCCCAGACCCGAGTTTTTGCCTCCGCTTGACGGCATCCCTTACTTCCGGGGTGAACCACCGGGTTCGGGGATTGCCACCACGACAGGCACCGGAGACCTTACGGCCACAGCTCCGAGCGGCTGCGTCGACAATGGAGGTGGAGAACATGGTCCACTCGGACTCAATGTCTCCAACCTCCCTCGGGATCTGATTGAAGCTCTGCCGGAGGTGGGAGTTGAAGATCTCTCTGACCGGAGGCTCTGTCAAACGTTCCCAGCAGACCCTTTCCAACTTCTGTCCAACTTCCAAGTCTGTCCAACTTCCTCCCCCGCCATCGGATCCAACTCACCACCAGGTGGTGATCAGTTGACAGCTCCGACCCTCTCTTTACCCGAGTGTCCAAGACATACGGCCGGAGGTCAGATGAAACAACCACAAAGTCGATCACCGACGTCCGACCTAGGGTGTCCTGGTGCCATGTGTACTGATGGACACCCTTATGCTTGAACATGGTGTTCATTATGGACAAACTGTGACTAGCACAGAAGTCCAATAACAGAACAACACTCGGGTTCAGGTCGGGGGGGCCGTCCCTCCCAATCATGCCCCTCCAGGTGTCACTGTCACTGCCCACGTGAGCGTTGAAGTCCCCCAGTAGAACAACGGAGTCCCCGGTCGGAGCACTTTCCAGCACCCCTTCCAGACACGCCAAGAAGGTCGGGTACTCTACACTGCCATTTGGCCCATAAGCACAAATAACCGTGAGAGATCTATCCCCTACCTGAAGGCGCAGGGAAATGACCCTCTCGTTCACCGGGGTGAACTCCAACACATGGTTGCTGAGCTGGGGGGCTATGAGCAAGCCCACACCAGCCCGCCGCCTCTCACCATGGGCTCCAGAGTAGTAGAGAGTCCAGCCTCTCTCAAGGAGTTGGTTTCCAGAGCCCAAGCTGTGTGTGGAGGTGAGCCCAACTATCTCTAGTCGGTATCTCTCAACCTCCCGCACCAGCTCAGGCTCCTCCCCCCCAGTGAGGTGACATTCCATGTCCCTAGTGCCAGATTCCGTGTCTGGGGATTGGGGCGCCGAGGCCCCCACCTTCGACTGCCACCCAATCCACATTGCACCGGTCCCTTACGGTTTCTCCTGCAGGTGGTTTCCGGCCACCAGGCGCTCGCATGCAAGCCCCAACCCCGGGCCTGGCTCCAGGGCGGGGCCCCGTTGCGCCTTACCGGGCGACGTCACGGACCTTGATTTTAATTTACTCATAAGGGTTTTTAGAACCGCTCTTTGTCTGGCCTGTCACCCAGGACCTGTTTGCCTTGGGAGACCCTACCAGGGGCAGAAAGCCACAGACAACATAGCTCCTAGGATCATTCAGGCACACAAACCCCTCCACCACAATAAGGTGGCGGTTCAAGGAGGGGATTCCTACAACTGTGTTGAGAAAAAAACATCTCAGAATGCAAAACCTTGAGGCAGATCAGCTACAACAGCAGGAAACCATGTTGGGTTCTACTTCTGAAGCCAAGAATAGATAGCTGAGGCTGCATTGGTCAAAGGCCCACCAAAACAAGACAGTTGATGAAGGGAAAAAAGTCTGAAAAAGCATGATTTCTGTTACACAGATGGTAGAGTCATAATCTGGCAAAAGCAGCACAAATCCATGGCCCACGTGTCAACAGTCCAGGCTGGTGGAGGTGGTGTGATGGTGTGGGGAAGGTTTTCTTAGCACACTTTTAACCTGTTAATACCAATTGATCATCACTTGATTGCACAGCGTATTTGAATACTTTTGCTGATTGTTTGCATTCATTCACAATTTACCATCTTCTAATGTCACCTTCCTGCCTGATGCTACACCGTACCACAAAGCACAAAGTCATCGTTCTGATTTCAGTAGATCACGTTTGGGATGTGGTAGAAAGGGAGAATCTCAAAAGAATGTTTTTGAAAATGTCATGAAGAATTGAGGCTGTTTTGAAAGCAAAGTTAGGCCTTACCCAGTATTACTATAGTGTTCCTCATAAATCGTTCCGTCAGTGTACGTCATTCTGTGCAATAACATGCTTCTTGTTACTATTATCACGTTAAAAAGGGATCTATTGACGGATATGACACACATTCAGTTTCACGATGAACTATTTCGCTAATACTGTTACGTCCTTAGCGCAACATGATACACAGATGTATTATTCTTAGCATTTATTTGCGCCGTAAATCTAATTTGTATCCTGTATGTCGCTGTTAATCTGACGATTTCTTGGATTTTTTTCACCTCATGAACAAATCATCATAAAATAATGACGCTCTGAATACATTTTGGTTTTAACCACAGAAAATATGACAAACCTAGAAAACCGATTAGTCATGCATGTATACAGTTTAAGTAACCATTCCTTCATAATAAGTGTGTTTGAAATGAACCCTTGTGTCATATTTATACAGATATTTTTCTAGTAGATCAAAACACCGAAAATATGACTTTGATCACAGACAGCTGCTCTTTTTTAATATGTTAAAGGGAAACTCTTTTATGCATTAATTTCCCTGAAGGCGTAACGGAAGCATTACACAAGCGAACATGCTGTCAAGAACCTGTCTACTCCCTTTACTTCCTGATACAAATGTTCGGCTGGTTTCTATAAAGACCATGTTGCTAGAAAACAGGCCACAACGCAAACCCTCATATGTTTGTTGTTGACATCATAACAGTTTGGTGAGCTGCGTGCCGTACGTCGGTCATGGTTCATGTGCTATATTACAAAAACACACGTCAATTTTTTTCCTTTTTTGCATGTTTCACATTGCCTGAGGATGCCCTCTTATAATTCACAGCAGAGAGACGGCAAAGCCGATATTAATCTTGCCTTGAAATAACACGGAGGGTTCGGAGAGATAAATTTCGGAGGTAGAATGACTTCCCACACGTTACACGAATGAATGCTTCGCTGATGGATTTCACATTGGTCAGGTAGCTGCGGTATGGAGGATAGTGCTGTAGTTAACAATAGCTCACACTGATACACTGCCATGCCTGCCCTTGTCACCTTGTTTTTGACAATAAAGAAACAGCAAAAAGAGAAAATAACACTTTTCACCTCCAGGAATTTGGCAAGCAATAACAAACATGATGTGAGAGGAATTTATTTAATGGGCACAGAATGAAGGAATGTTTGTCATACGCTAAGTTCTGTCACCTACCGTGCCTTGCGGAAGTATTCACCCCTTCCCAAATCCCAACTTCCATCTCTATCTTCCCTGGAATTTGCCATACTACAACCTGTAACCGATATGGATTTAATTAGGATTATACATGACGACGTAACACAATGGTATGCAATATGAGAAAGGGGCAGAAATATTTTGCAATATTATTTAAAAAGTGACTGGATAAATATCCACCCCATTGATATATAACTTCTTATTAGCTCAGGTTCAGGCTGTTCATCACATGATTAAATCAAATGGAGTATAATTTTGTGTCACATGATACACACTAAATACACCAGGTTTTGGAGGGTGAGGGATTATTTAAAAGAACATATCTAAACAAGGGGAAGACCAAAGAGCTATCAAAACATGTCCTGAGAAAGTATCAGTCAGGATTGGGCTATAAATTAATAATGCAGTTTTGAATGAATATGATTCTTTTTTTTTTAAGTATAAAAGATGGATTACTTAAAGAAGCATCCCAGTTCAATGAGGGGTGTGGGGTGTGGGGTGTGGGGTGGGGTGAATACTCATGCAAGGCGGCGTAAGAATTATTAACGTCTTCAATCATCAATTCTCTATGTTTGGTATTGTAATGTAATATAGTACAAGTGTAATCCTTTCTTGCATTGCCTTAGTGAGTAATTATTTAAACAAACAAACAAACAAACAAAGTAATAAATAAATAAGGATTATGGAGAATGGTCCACCTTTTTCCTCACACACTTTCATTTATTTCATACTGTTGCTGTTCTTAAAGTTTGTAATGGCCTGGCAACTTCATACACCTCAGAATGTCTGACAAGCTGTGTTCCAAATTGAGTTTTAAGGTCAACAGTGATGACTTACCGAACCTGCCAAAATAAAAAAAAAATACAAACTAAAAAAAAGGAGTGAAAAAGCAGCTTTTTAATGCTTTTTAAATTCTGGATTACTCTGCATGAGTCATGAGAAAGACATGATATATACATCATACATCATGTCGTGGAAAAAAAAAACAAACATAAAAATAAATAAATGAATAAAAAAAAAATTAATGAACTGTAAGAGTCGCATGTGACAAAAAAAAAAAAAAAACAAACAAAACATGCGATATATTATTACTTGGAGTTCATGTGACCTTTCGATACAAGTACTTCTTTTAAAAAAAAATAAACATTGAATACATCCAGTATGTATATATTTTTAATGACTGTAACTGTTTATGGTGGGCACGGTGGCTTAGTGGTTAGCACGTTTACCTCACACCTCCAGGGTTAGGGGTTCGATTCCCGCCTCCACCTTGTGTGTGTGGAGTTTGCATGTTCTCCCCGTGCCTTGGGGGTTTCCTCCAGGTACTCCAGTTTCCTCCCCCGGTCCAAAGACATGCATGGTAGGTTGATTGGCATCTCTGGAAAATTGTCCGTAGTGTGTGAGTGTGTGAGTGAATGAGAGTGTGTGTGACCTGTGATGGGTTGGCACTCCATCCAGGGTGTATCCTGCCTCGATGCCCGATGACGCCTGAGATAGGCACAGGCTCCCCGTGACCCGAGAAGTTCAGATAAGCGGTAGAAAATGAATGAATGTATAGTAACCCAGTTCACTCTCAGATCTGCTGAGGCATTGAAAATGTTCCTTTGAGACTCTGATCTATGTTAATTTGGTAATTACATAAAAGCTGAGCTTTTCTGCTGACCGCAGATGTAAACAGTGGTTATATACCTCTGACTTGTATTATTGAGGAGTCGTTTCCAGCTACAGATTTTTTTGGTTTGTCTTTGCTCCATTCCGTATTAATCCTATAGACTGTTACATGTGAAAATCCAAGAGGAGCAATAGTTCTGAAATTCCCAATCTAACCAGTATGGCACGAACGAATTTCCTCCATTCTTATATTTGAAGCTCTTGAATCTATTGCCACATGACAGCCTGTCTTATGTAAATTACCTCAAGAATAAGCAGGTGTACAGTTGTTCCTAATAAACTGGCCAGCAAGGGTATCCTTTGCTGTATATGTAATATCCACCCCTATGCCAAGCTTTATTCTTGTACACACCAGTAAGCACTTTGAGCTGCAATTTAGATGTATGAAAGACATTCTGTAAATAATTACAATCATTATGTGTAATTATAATAATTATAATTATGATTTTGATTATTTTTCAAGATCAGAGGCTCAATTACTGGATACGAGTCTGGATGAGATGTTGTACTAACATGTACAATGAGTGCAAATTCGAGCCAGCTCAATTGAAAGGTTAAAAACAGTTCAGGTTAAAGTGAGAAAGCGTTTGAGTCATAGGAAACATGGCGAGATCGCTCATACACGTTAGAATAAATACAGACTTCGAAGTAAGACGTTCAAATTTGGCGTTTATGTCTGTGAGGGCTTATTTGCTCAGTCGGTTGTAGAGGTGGAGTGATGCATTCTGGGTTTTGTTTCACCCGGGTAAGTGGTTGGATAAGCCAGCAGCATGAGGATGTCTCTGAGGGCTAGTGTGGTTACGTGTGTGTATGTGTGTGTGTAAACACGCAAGTACTCAAGGCTCTAAGGTAGTTCTGAGAAATCTGATTACACTTAAGTCTCAAACTAACCTGCAGTATTTGTGCAAGCCTTTTCATCCAGAGCTAACTAACAAGACTAAGAAAGAATTAGAACTAGAAAAGAATTACAATATAACAAATCTCATGTTACATGAATACCAAGTTCAAGTTCAACCGGGTCTCCGAAACGATCCTGAATCTCCGATTCTAAGTTTCTCATGTGCTCCTATTGTCCACGTGGGTTTCCTAAAGGTTCTCTGGTTTCCTTCCGCATGTCAGTATGTGATGTGGCTAAACTAAACTGCCCCCTAGGTGCCAATTTGTCTGTGTATCGTGTCCTGTAATGGATTGACCTCCCGTCCACGCTCTATTGCACCTGGTGCACCGGGACACGCTCTAAATCCACCACTATGACCCTAGATATAAACAGGTATTTAATTAAAAGAATGAACATCACAACTGACATGGAATGAGCTACAAACAGGTCACACATTTAGATGCATGTTTTAGTCGCACGTTTTTTTAGGGGTAGAAAAACATAAACAGGAAGGACAGGTTTATCCAAGAGAAACAAATCAAGGACTCCATGACCTGAAATGTCTGTTTCAGCAAATGAAGTGATGCATTATATTAGTTAATATTTAGCATGACTGACCACATGGCGCTAGCTCTGAAAGTGTAGGTAACATTTTAAATAGATATTATTTGCTTGTGAAGCAAATTGTCAGCGTCTAAGGTCATTCGGGATCATAAAGCATATCATACAGTAAATGTTACATACATTCATTCATCCTTCATTCATTTTCTACCACTTATCCGAACTTCTCGGGTCACGGGAAGCCTGTGCCTATCTCAGGTGTCATCGGCATTGAGGCAGGATACACCCTGGACGGAGTGCCAACCCATCGCAGGTCACACACACACACTCTCATACACTACGGACAATTTTGCAGAGATGCCAATCAACCTACCATGCATGTCTTTGGACCGGGGGAGGAAACCGGAGTACCCGGAGGAAACCCCCGAGGCACGGGGAGAACATGCAAACTCCAAACACACACAAGGCGTAGGCGGGAATCGAACCCCTGACCCTAGAGGTGTGAGGCGATCGTGTTAACCACTAAGACACCGTGCCCCCCATGTTACATGCAATATAACAATATATACAGTAGTATATGCATACAAAGTCAGGAAAAAATCTAAATAAGACACAAATGATAACGATATTATGAAACCGAACAGGAACCTCTTAGATTTTTTACTATCATATATTTCATTCATTACAATTGACTCCACATCCTATTTAGTGAAGCAAACCATGCCAATGTGTCCAAACACCATTTGAACAGCTTTATCTGTCCACCTGTCTTTTACCCCTAAAAAAAGACGTCGTCTTTCTCTCCAGCCTTTCTTTCCTGTTAAATGTCCCACCTGGGCCGAGCTCCGTGGCAGGGTTCTAAACGGAGGCAGTCGCCTCAGGCAACATCTGTGACGAGCGATGGGAGAACTCCTTCACCGAGGCCACGCTCCTCATCCCTTTTAATCTCACTGAAATGAATAAGCGAGTCATTATGGGCTGTGCTGATACAGTCTGAAGGGGATCGCCCCTAATTATACCACTGTAATTTCTGAGTTAATTATCTGCCTCATACACCCCCCAAAAAAACTTTCCTCCGCAGTCATCTCAGACTGAATCTGTTTTCCACAGGCTGCAGACTCATCTATGTGTAATTTTTAGTTCCCTGTAAATAAATGCAAAATGTAAACACTATGTCACTCTTAGGAAATGTAAAATAGGCTTAAGGCTCGATGAAATTATGGCAGATGTGTAATAACGCTGTCCGATCTTCATGCACTGACTCACGGTTGCTCTTTACATTCCTGTTAGGTTCAACATGTGCAAGCTCTTTGGTAAAACACTCCAGAATGTTCCCTTACTGATATCATCTAGAGGTTGCAGTGAATGTCTTTATTCACTTGGGAGGAGCATCAGATTTCTACTGAATTGTTCATCAGAATGTTGGCTGGCTTCAATCGGACCAGCGGTCAGGAACATGAACTGGTTGATGTACAGTAGGTGCAGCTTTTTACAGTATCCTATCGAAGCAGAAGCCACACCTGAGTCTACTGAAATCCAAGATTAAACGATTAAACAGGTGGAATCAAGCCTACTGTGGGTACAAACTCTACACTAATTTAAATCACCACTTTTTCCAAATGTGGTGAGCAGAAAAGCATCTCAGAAGACTATCGGGTTCTACTTCTCTCAGAGAAAAACAAGAATCTGAGGCAAAATTGGACACTTAAAGACGAAGGTGATGTAAGAGATAAACATCTGGATGTAATAAATAGATAGAACAATATTCTACATAGGGGGACACGGTGGCTTAGTGGTTAGCATGTTCGCCTCACACCTCCAGCGTTGGGGGTTTGATTCCTGCCTCTGCCTTGTGCGTGTGGAGTTTGCATGTTCTCCCCGTGCCTCGGGGGTTTCCTCCGGGTACTCTGGTTTCCTCCCCCGGTCCAAAGACATGCATGGTTGGTTGATTGGCATCTCTGGAAAATTGTCCGTAGTGTGTGAGTGTGTGAGTGAATGAGAGTGTGTGTGACCTGCGATGGGTTGGCACTCCGTCCAGGGTGTATCCTGCCTCGATGCCCGATGACGCATGAGATAGGCACAGGCTCCCCGTGACCCGAGAAGTTCGGATAAGCGGTAGAAAATGAATGAATGAATATTCTACATACATACATCTAGGCATTTGTATACAAATAGAAAGATGAGATGTAGGGATCTGTTAAGAAAAAAGTGTTTTGAATAGATACAGATAGTATATATATATATATACATACATAGATACTGCCAGAGGTTCTCAGGGCATCTGGTTAAGATTTGAAGGGATGTACATCGGGACTGACAGCCTGTAGGATGCAACAAAAAAAGTCCTTTGTATTATGTTAAAAATTATTCATGTACGCGATCCTTAGTAACCGCCTGGTTACAGTCTAGGTTGTTTAAATTATTCCGCTATTTTGTTTATATGTTGGGAAATAGAACCATCTAAAATTTAAAATTTTAATAAAAAAAACAAAAAAAAAAACACATTCTTGTTTAGGCCACACCCATTTGGGATATAAATATAAATACATATATGAATACATGGGGCACAATTGTGGTATTGTTTTACTATTCACTATTCACAGTTTTCCTGACAGTAAATTGTTCCATAATGTCTCATCAGACACTAAAATGAATCACCACGTATTAATCTGAATCCCTGATTTAGCTGTTAATACAATTCCCCTGTATGGCTAATCCGTGATTTTTAACATGGTTCTCTGATGAGTTGATAGATAATTGGCAGCGGCGTTGGCAGCATGGCACTGCCACCTCAGCCGCTCTACACCGCTGATTCCTGCTGAGTGACAGATGTTAATTAGCCCCCTTTGGAAGTCCCAGCTAATCAACCACTTCCATGCCCAGACTGAGACCTTTTCCATTTGTATGTGCACACATGCACACACACACACACGTGCGCTCATAGACTCGCAATAACACATCAAAGTAGACAGGCATACTCTAAATTTCTCCATTTCTGTGACATATTAGGATATTTAATCTGATCTGATAGGCTTCTGGACGGAAAGACAGAAAGACAGGCAGAAAGACAGACAGACAGACAGACAGACAGACAGACAGACAGACAGACAGACAGACAGACAGACAGACAGGGTTAAGTTTCCAAAAAAACGATGCATCAGAAATGATTATTGTTAAATAGAAGAGTGAAAATCAGAAAGTGATACAGACAGACACACAGACAGACAGACACACAGACAGACAGACAGACAGACAGATAGATAGACAGACAGACAGATAGATAGATAGATAGATAGATAGATAGATAGATAGATAGACAGACAGACAGACAGACAGACAGACAGACAGACAGACAGACAGACAGATAGATAGATAGATAGATAGATAGATAGATAGATAGATAGATAGATAGATAGATAGATAGATAGATAGATAGATAGTCTGACTGACAGACAGACAGACAGACAGACAGACAGATAGATAGATAGATAGATAGATAGATAGATAGATAGATAGATAGATAGATAGATAGATAGATAGATAGTCTGACTGACAGACAGACAGACAGACAGACAGACAGATAGATAGATAGATAGATAGATAGATAGATAGATAGATAGATAGATAGATAGATAGATAGATAGATAGTCTGACAGACAGACAGACAGACAGACAGACAGACAGATAGATAGATAGATAGATAGATAGATAGATAGATAGATAGATAGATAGATAGATAGATAGATAGATAGATAGATAGATAGATAGATGGTTTCTTTGTTAAATAGTAGTGACAATTACATTGATTTTAACTAGACAGACAGCTAGATTGACAGACAGACAGACACACAGGCAGACAGACAGGCAGACAGACAGGCAGACAGACAGACAGGCAGACAGACAGGCAGACAGACAGGCAGACAGACAGACAGACAGACAGACAGACAGACAGGCAGACAGACAGACAGGCAGGCAGACAGACAGACAGACAGACAGACAAACATTTCTGAACACAGGGACAGGAACTAAGATATAGGGAATATAGTCTGATATATTGTCAAAATATAGCAAATATTGTTTTTAATAGCATAAAATGCACAGATACCCAGCTCATCTAATCTGAGAATAAATCCTCCTAATCTATGAATAATTCCTCTAATTAATCTATTAATTAGGTCACACATGAGAAGGCAGATCTGCAGCTAGTGAGTGATCTTTACATTTATGTCACTAGTTATTTTTTTGATGTTAAACTGTGCTGTAGTGCAGCATCCAGGCTGAAGCTGGGTTTGATTGAACGAGCTCTCCAGTCATTTTCTCTTCAATTCCCAGATGACTTCACATGTTCCCGTCTCGTGCGTCTTTCTTCCTTCCTCTTAAGCCTCTCCCAGGCAGCAGTAATCTGGAACGTTTGTACAGTGTTAAAAAAAAGAGAGAAAGGGAAAAAAAAGTGTGAAAAATAGGGGGGAAAAAAGAGAAGGGGAGACGAATGCTATAAAGCAGAGCACAAAGCCAAAGTGCCTGTGGCTAATTTCAGCAGAAATCTCTTTGGCAGTGATCGCTTTCTCAGTGCCGCTGTAGTGCACACCAAGCTTCAATTAAGTTGGAAAAAAAAGAGGAGAGCGAGTGAGGGATGCAAGAAGGGCTTCAGGATTCTCTAATTGCAAGAGAGTCAATTTTTTTTTCTAGCAAAAGCATGATTTGGTTGAATAAAAAATATTATTCATTTGTGATGTCACGTGTTGCTACAGTTTTTAGTGTTTCTACTATCCTGTGTCATGCTAATAAAACATTATACGATTTGTAATGAGAAATGTGATGACACCGAGCGTCAGACTCATTCTGATTAATCAGAATATGTAGAATTTTCAGAATATATACAACAGTAGCTCTGTAGGTGATTCATGGAATCAGTGTCTTGTTTACAAGAAATATGGATTTATTTATTTATTTATTTACATTTTATGTATTTTATTTTCTACATTTATTTTTAGATGGTAGATATATTTTTTAGATTGATCCCTTGCGTACTGTACAGATCAAATATATATTCATTCTTTCATTTTCTACCGCTTATCTGAACTTCTCGGGTCACGGGGAGCCTGTGCCTATCTCAGGCATCATCGGGCATCGAGGCAGGATACACCCTGGACAGAGTGCCAACCCATCACAGGCACACACACACACACTCTCATTCACTCACACACTCACACACTACGGACAATTTTCCAGAGATGCCAATCAACCTACCATGCATGTCTTTGGACCGGGGGAGGAAACTGGAGTACCCTGAGGAAACCCCCGAGGCACGGGGAGAACATGCAAACTCCACACACACAAGGTGGAGGCGGGAATCGAACCCCCAACCCTGGAGGTGTGAGGCGAACGGGCTAACCACTAAGCCACCGTGCTCCCTTCAAATATATATTTTTATTATAATTTCATATAAATTTTTATTTTATTTACTTTTATTCTATGTGATTATATTTTTTTGACACAGAATGTCAAAACAAATGTAATTAATGAATTATTAATTAATAATTGCACGTGTATATAATAACCGTATACAGTTTTTATAACATAACTGCCTAAAGGCGCGAACTTGTTTTCAGAATTCAGTGTAACCCTAAAAGGATTAAAACTGACATGTCATAATTTTCAATTATTTAAAAAAAAAAAAAATTAGAATGGATATATTTGCTATACTTTACCTGAATCGTGAAGAGAAAATGAACATTTCCGCTTGAATGTTAACATGTTTCCTCCAGACATGTTAAATTCTAGTGCAAAATATAAATAAATGCTTACTCCTTATTTTCCCTCAAAGAAATAACATCCTAGTAAGTTCCATGTGTTCGAAATGAAGGAAATTGTACTTGTGACTGTCATCCCCCATATCTCAGGATCGCTTCTACACCAGCAGTACGGTGTGTTTATGACAATCATGTGTGCATTATGAAAGTGTACAGACTCCGTCTCGGTTCCGCTGGGAAACATCAATTATTCTGCCTCTGTGTTATTCGTGGAAGGCCGCGCACTCAGCCTTTCATTCGGCTCGGAGAAACTTCTCTGGCAGAAATAATGACCAAATAAATGGAGGTCTTTGAAGACAAGAATCAAAGAATTCCTGTTGCAGGATGGGAGGAATTGATAATGATGCTGGTTTTATTCTGGAAGAGCAACTGTAGCTTTACATGAGAGGAGAGAAAAGTATAAAGAAGTAAGAATAAGAAAACCCATATCTATCTATCTATCTATCTATCTATCTATCTATCTATCTATCTATCTATCTATCTATCTATCTATCTATCTATCTATCTATCTATGTGTCTGTCTGTCTGTCTATCATAGTCAGCATTCACTTTTTCAGCAGCTTGTATTACAGTACATCGGTGGGAACGGACCACACGGGCTAGCCTTCACTCCTCATATGCAGCAGTGAGCCTTTGGAAACCCATGACCCTGTCAGTGGTCCATCGGTCATCCTTCCTTGGACCACATTTGGTAGACACTAACCACTGCATACCTGGAACACTCCACAAGACCTGCTGTTTTGGAGATGCACTGACCCAGTTGGTTAGCCATCATCATAATTGGGTGGTTGTCAGAGTCACTCAAATCCTGATGCTTGCCCATTTTTCTTGCTTCCAACACATTGGCTTTGAGAACTGGTGGAACTGTTCATATCCCAGCCCTGGACATTTGTAATTTTTTAATTGCAATTGTAACAAGATAATCAATGGTATTCACTTCACCTGATATATATGTGTGTGCATATATATATATATATATATATATATATATATATATTTAAATATATATATATATATATATATATATATATATATATATATATATATATATATATATAGGCCCTCTGTATACTGTACATTCATATGGCTGAAATGACAGTACAATTGATTTGACATGACCTGATACTGGCCGTGCTGTATGAATAATGAGACATTTTCTAAGCATACTGTATGTCTTGAACAAGCTGTAAACTGGAAGGCATCTGCTTAATGCAAAGTGCTTACTGACACTTGCATATCTTGTTTTTTCAGTTCAGAGACTTCTGAAACCACCAAGTGCTAGCATTTGTTTGCAGGGGATTTTTGAGTCCTCTGAGATTACGCGGTGAAGGGTTGTAATTGTCATCTGGGGAGTTATGAACCTATTTCTTTTTAAAGGGCACAGACACATATTGATCAAAGGATTAGCTTTGTGTTGTTTTCAATTAAATTAGTCTCATTGGTTAATGAAGAGGAAAACAGGCAGCACGTTTCTAAGTTAGGTAGCGGCATTGTGTTGTTTTAATAGGGGGTTAATCAGGATTTTCGAGCGTGTGCAACAGAAAAAGTCTTTGTTCTGATAACTGATGGATTCTGATAACGTCGACGTCGTCCATGGCTGCGAATCCGAGAAAGCTAAACGAACTGCGTTCTCTGTGTTGGAGGGATATATTTTCCTCCAAACGTGTTAGGCTACGTATGTGATCGCTAGCGTCACTATATCTATAATGTAAGGAAAGAAAACATGGTCTGCTGTTATAAGAAAATAATCAATGAAGTGGAGATCTTTTTTTTTTCATTAACAAATAATCATTTTGATCCATTTAGACATTAAACATTGCCTCCACGAAACAAGTTATTCTTCCATTTATCACTTGTGTTACAACGCTTGTCGTTCCTTCACCGGCTTCTCAGATTTGAGAATTTCAATGACAGCCAATTAGTTCTGGCAGCGTTTTAGGGAAAAAACAAACCACCCAATGATCAGGTACAAACTGCTATGAAATACAGTAAATAACAAATTCCAACAAGCTCTTTACCAGTTAACCTTGGTAGGTTCATTTCCACTTATAAGTAAAAATAAATAAATAAATGAATAAACAAATGTGCTTAATGAATAAAGAATAAATAAAATAACAACTATTCTTGACACTTGTCTGGCCTCGCTATTTTATTCAATGTCTGAGTAATGAGTCTATTTCTTTATTCCATTTCAAAGCCAACATGTACACAAGAATAAATGATGAATTTTATCCAGAGTGAAATTCATTTCATTTCCCTCAAACTGGCACATTATCTAAGAGAAATGTTGAAATTTGCCAGTATAACAAAACAGTATGAAAAGCATCACATATATATTATAGCTGATATTCTATTTTAATCTCAACGTAGAACTTTAATTTGTTGGCTGATGATGCATTTATTTTATTATTTCCTGGCGTATTAATGATTAGTTAAATCTATCCATGTTTTTTTTTTACTAAACAGGGTCAAAGTGATCATGAAGCCTATCGCAGTGGACTCTGGGATCAAGGTGGAGAGACACCCTAGATGGCACAATCACACATTCTCTCACACACAATAGACAATTTAGAGGTGCAAATAAGCCTACAATGTGTGTCTTTGGACTTGTGGAGGAAACTGAAATACCTCTAGGAAACCTCTGAGGCACATGGAGAACACACACAGCAGGGAGATGGGAATCGAACCCCTGTCCCCGGGAGGTATGAGACGAACATACTATCCAGTAAACCATCAATATTAATTAATTCAAACACAACACATATTATATACACAGATTATTTATTTATGGGACTTTAAAGTTAAATTCCTTAGATTCAAAATATTTTAGATAGCAGGAAGTTCATACGTTAGAGATATATATCGTAGTCGTGGCCCGTAAATAACGTCAAAGGTTAAAACCAGACAGCAGCTTGTGTACAGTGTAGAGTTTTATTGCTTCTATATTGTAACTAGAACAACCTGTACAATCAAAGTCGATAGCAATGGTAAAATGATAAATGTTCATCCTTTTTTGTAGCGAACATCGCTGTAAACCGTCTCCGGAGAGAGAGTCTTGTGGATGCGCTGCGTTCACAGAAATGTCGGCCAACGTGACCTTTAGCCGAGCAGGGGATAAAACTCACTGCTGTCAGTAGTAATGAGCCATCTGGAGCTCTCATGCAGCCTCCATCCTACCCGAACGCCTCATCAATCTGACCCGCCGCTGTCACAAGGTGAACGCGGCACACACGTCTACGGCGGCACTTTCACACAAAGCCTGGGTGGCACTAGCATGCGTTGACAGGGTGATGGGTTTGAGTCGTTCCCAAGCACGTCTGGGTGTCGAACATCTGAGAGTTTCACGGTCGGGTTTCACATCAGATCGAAAGAAACGGCTGTGTCTGTTTATAGCAGGTTAAAACGACTCGACTCTTTGTGGTTTTCGACAAACCGTTCCCAAAAGGTAACAGCTAAATGGCAGAACAAGCATCACACACAGAACATTGGTGACATTGAAATAATTCAGTTCTTGATGGATGAGTTCTGAAATGTGGCCTAGAGCTACATCATCTAATAAGCTGCAGGACACAAAACATTCCAAGAGGTACTGAGGATGCTATAAAAACATTAAATAAAAAAAAATTAAAACAGCAAAAAAAAAATAAGTTTGTAATCAGTTATCTACCAATAACAAAAAGTTCTCTGTAGTCTGGAGACACAGTGCTCCCTACTGGAAAGAGCAGGAACTTTCTATATCCAGCCTGAACCTTCAAGCCTTCCAAGCTCTTAAATTAAGTTTTCCTCAAACCCTTTTTTTGTCCTATTTCCAGTTAAAGTCCTGGTCTTTTGTGCTTGCTAAGCCGTCATTTTTTCTTAACAACCCAATACAAAAAATAAAGAAAGATGCATTCAACTCAACGTCTCATATATTAAGCACATTAAAGACTTTCCTGTTGTTGATAGAAAGAAAAATGCCATGAAGACATGCTTTACAATGATTTTAGCATGAATAATAAAGACTTTCTCAGGCACAATGTTAAGCAGAATTCCTCCAATTTTTCCAAAATGGTGATTTATTCTTAAAAATATTTATAATTTTTCCAGCAAACAATATAGTCTGGAAAGATAACGCTTTGGTTGCTAGGCAACATCACAAGTGAATATTTGCGTATTCTATGAACAATTCTGTCATTTATTTATTTTTTATTTGATGCAAGCCTGATGAATTTATTGCGACCCTTACATATGGTGTACGTACACACGGTGTAAAAGTGCAGTAGTTAGGCTTTTCTAATTCAATACAACATTTTTCATTACAAACGAAAAGTCGAGTGAAAAGTCCATGCCTTGAAAAATTTACATGAATTTCAAAGTTTCTTAGTATATTGTAGGTCCTCTATTTGCTTTCGTCCTCAATGACAGCGTGCACTCGAGCCACTGTGGACTCCACAAGTGTTTGCTAAACTTTCACGTCAAATCTGTTGGAGTTTCGTCTGAACACATGCTACAGAAGAAAAGATTATATTATTCGACATGAGGAAAATGCGCAAAGCAGTTAACACGATTCATATCATAAATTTGACCTAGAAATAGTGCAGAACATTAAATAGAAAATAAAAAGTCAATAAACGTAAAGAAATAACGTAAACGCTCAATTCAAGATATTAAGCATTTACTTTATTAATTATTAATATTTTAGAATTCTAAATTCTACAGAACTTTTGTTTTGTTCTGTATTGTTCAAATTTTTATAATAGACTCAAAGTTTTGGACCTTAGATTGCAGCGTATGTATGAAGTATGTGTACTGGGAATCAGTTTTATAATTGTAAAGAAAATAAAAAATAAGGCAAGTTGCCATTATTTAGTGTTTTGAATATATTTAACAGTTATTTTAGAAGACCTTTAGACTAAAACTTTATAAGTAACCTATTCGAATCAAAGTGACCGGTCTGTTAGATGACAATTATAACAATTACAATTTCTAAATAGCAACTAGAACCACATTCCACTTGTGTGTCATCAGTGAAAAATAATATTAAGAAAACTACAGACCCCCTGCTTATACAGTACCACAAGCTTGCCTGGGGATGATGAAGCACGTTTCGAGAACCGCGGCTCTAATTAAAGCACTTTTTACCCTGTCTGTGGTAGGCAAAATGTAACTCCATAGACTTGCTCAGAACTCGGTCTGTAATGGAGAGCTGTAATTTCAGAATTACAGTGGAAATATTAATCTCGTTATTATTTTATTAATAACAACCATACTGAAGAAAGGAGTGAAAAATTGATATGCTGGATAACATGCAGTGTCACAGAGAACAGATCTCACTGTAGTTGTGGTTTCTAAACTGGTTGCCAGTGCAGATGGAGCTGTATCAGTGCCAAAGACAGTCTGATGGACTGTTGGCGACCTGTGAATTAAGCAACGAGTCACTCTAGATAAAGAGGAACCAAGAGGACAACTTGCTTGTATGTGTCTGTTTGTGGAACGAGCTGCATATAACAATATAGGTTACATCTTAGAGACACAATTTTACTCTCAGGTAAGACCATTTACTATGGACTTGTATTCAGAGTCTGAGATACTACAGGCTTGTATTCAGAGTCTGAGATGCTAGGAGCTTGTATTCAGAATCTGAGATACTACAGACTTGTATTCAGAGTCTGAGATACTATGGACTTGTATTCAGAGTCTAAGATACTATGGGATTGTATTCAGAGTCTGAGATACTATGGGCTTGTATTGAGAGTCTGAGATAATATGGGCTTGTGGGCAGAGTCTGAGATAATATGAGCTTGTATTCAGAGTCTGAGATAATATGGGCTTGTGGGCAGAGTCTGAAATAATATGAGCTTGTATTCAGAGTCTGAGATAATATGGGCTTGTGGGCAGAGTCTGAGATAATATGGGCTTGTATTCAGAGTCTAAGATACTATGGGCTTGTGGGCAGAGTCTGAGATAATATGGGCTTGTGGGAAGAGTCTGAGATAATATGTGTTTGTTGGCAGAGTCTGAGATAATATGGGCTTGTGGGCAGAGTCTGAGATAATATGTGTTTGTTGGCAGGGTCTGAGATAATATGGGCTTGTATTCAGAGTCTAAGATACTATGGGCTTGTGGGCAGAGTCTGAGATAATATGGGCTTGTGGGAAGAGTCTGAGATAATATGTGTTTGTTGGCAGAGTCTGAGATAATATGGGCTTGTGGGCAGAGTCTGAGATAATATGTGTTTGTTGGCAGGGTCTGAGATAATATGGGCTTGTATTCAGAGTCTAAGATACTATGGGCTTGTGGGCAGAGTCTGAGATAATATGGGCTTGTGGGAAGAGTCTGAGATAATATGTGTTTGTTGGCAGAGTCTGAGATAATATGGGCTTGTGGGCAGAGTCTGAGATAATATGTGTTTGTTGGCAGGGTCTGAGATAATATGGGCTTGTATTCAGAGTCTAAGATACTATGGGCTTGTGGGCAGAGTCTGAGATAATATGGGCTTGTGGGAAGAGTCTGAGATAATATGTGTTTGTTGGCAGAGTCTGAGATAATATAGGCTTGTGGGCAGAGTCTGAGATAATATGTGTTTGTTGGCAGAGTCTGAGATAATATGGGCTTGTATTCAGAGTCTAAGATACTATGGGCTTGTGGGCAGAGTCTGAGATAATATGGGCTTGTGGGAAGAGTCTGAGATAATATGTGTTTGTTGGCAGAGTCTGAGATAATATGGGCTTGTGGGCAGAGTCTGAGATAATATGTGTTTGTTGGCAGAGTCTGAGATAATATGGGCTTGTATTCAGAGTCTAAGATACTATGGGCTTGTGGGACTGAGACTAAAATGCCAAACTTAAGTCAATATTTACGGAGGGAAAGTTCGACATATTCATAATTGGGTTCTGCATATGATTTGTGCTTAGAACAGAATTTTGGAGGCTGGTCAATAAAAGCCATGCAAATCATTAAATTCTTAACACCTGGGATGAAATCTATATAAACAACCCGAGTGCAAATAGTTAACTCACTTTTACTGATTAGATTCTATAGATTGTTGTTTCTGTGTACAGTGAACATTCCCAGGCAAAATGAATGGATATTAATAGCGAAATAAAACTATTTAACATGAATATACAAATCAATGTGAGCTAGCTAGCTAGACAGTTAGCTAACATGTTATAACGTGAGTCTAGCATTTAATTCTGCTAACTGAGCAAAAATAAACAGAATATTAAAGTGTAAATAAAGTGTTTTATGACTTGATATTAATTTCAGATTTGTACTATACTTTACATTTAATATTTATTTCTACTTAATTCTAGAAATTACCTTAACTTGTGTGCTGTACCTAAGCACAGTCATGATGTGATATGCTTGCTTTTATTCAGCAATTCTACAAATTAGGGTTGTGAGCATGGTGTTAACCCTTGAACATGTAGCATGCAAAATTATTTTTAAAAACTAATTTTCATTTATTTAATAAATATAAATATTACAAGAAATGAAGCAGAAATAACAAGCCTTTATTTGTGTACATAAACAAGTCCTCAAAACCTAACAGGAAAGTATTTACACACTTTATATGCATACATTATATGCATAATTGGGCAGCGTAAAGCATCTGAATAGTGGTTACTATCAGCATGACATTTTCCATGTTTCTCATTAAATGCTGCTGGTACGAACACCACCTTAAACAGCTTTCACATTCTGAGCTTATTTTCCATCTCCGAAGAGTAAAAGTTAAGTAAGTCACCCGAATGACGTCATTCACTTTCTTAAAACAGAACCGCTTTAACACGCACCATTGAAATGAATGCCATAATAGCAGATAAAGAAAGCTGATGACCTGGTCAAGGAGAATTCCTTAGTGAGCAGTTGGGTTTGAGAGAGAGAGAGAGAGAGAGAGAGAAAGAGAGAGAGAGAGAGAGAGAGAGAGAGAGAGAGATAGATCGATCACGAGGCAGGCAGAGGACAGTTAAAGGCCAATCAGCAGCTGTCGCTCACGACAAAAAGCCACAAGGGTCAAAAGAGCTGCCCGGAAAGTATGACACACAACCCTCATGTTGCTCTAGTGAGATAATTGACCATACACGAAGAAAGACACGTATCCCAAAGATCTGCCTAAATGCTACACAAATACCGTGTGTCCCCTAGCTCTTTGTTTAAAATAAGATGGTTAGAGTTACACTTTGTCATGACACACGTGTTTTGTGCATTCATTAATTTTCACTGGACTCTGGAACACACTGAGAGATCTAGATTATTTTTTATCTATTAGCAGATTCATCTGAATCTGAGGACATGCAGTTAAAGATGGAGTATGTAATTTTATTATTCCGCTAAGGCTATTTTATTTTTTTTTTTGAAAATGAACCAAATTCAAACATAATTTCAGTGTTCCTTTAAAAGCCATTTAGTAGTTAATAGTTAGCTTTAGCTCTATAAGGTCTAACATTTGCATTGTTTCCTCTAAAGCCATTATGTTTTCCATCAGGATCGAAGACCCTGCAGTTAAAAGTGCAGTAATAGATTTTGATAGTTAGCTAAACTGAAATGCAATATTCAAACAAATACGGCTAATACTATCAGCGCTCAATTTAGTCGTTATGACTTCCATTAGCATCTGAGAATCTGAAGATCTTGCAGGTAAAGGTGTATACAGCATGTGATTTTGAAAGTTTGCTAAAGCTAGTTGTTTTGAGTTTAAATTCCTGCAGTTAAAGTTGCAGTAAGTGATTTTTTGAAGTTAGCTATAACTGTTTTCAAATGCAAAGTATTAACAAATAGAGCACAAACTTGCAGTGTGTCCTCAAAAACCATTAGTTAGCTTTTAATAGTTAGCTTTAGCTCTACAAGGTCTAACAAATAAAAGTCACGCTTGCATTGTTTCTTCTAAAGCCATTAAGTTTTCCATCAGAATCTCAGAACTTGCAGTTAAAGGTGTAGTAAGTGATTCTGATAGTCATCTAAAGCTAGTTGTTTTGAAATTTAATGGTCATAAAAAGGTCACATCTCAGTCAGTACACATCACTAGTTCACTAGTCAGGCACTTGATCGGGGAGGCAGCCATTTTAATGGCTGCCTCTCTATTTTTCTCTCAATCAGAGGCATTGCAAGGGTGGGGCTTTGGGGGCTTAAGCATCTCATGTGCTGTCAAACGCCCCTGGTCTTTTTAAGACTGAAAACATTTTACACTACAAGTAATGTACAAGAACTACCAGTACAAGAAACACGTCTGTCCGTTAGCGCTAATTTTACACATTTATTCAGCTATACCGTTATAGAACAGAACAGTACATATTCTGGTCAGTAGGTGGCACTGTTATTAGTATAGGATAATGGACAGTCATCATTCATTCATTCATTCATTCATTGGAAGAGTTTTTAATGCCACTGTTGCGCCGAATTTAAGTTTGAATGTCGGTTTGTAATCCTGATTAAATTTAATCAATAAAATGTTGGTTACACTATAATTATATTAACACGTCCCTGCTCTCAATCCCTAAATCCTTTTAGTACACTGTACCCACAGTATAATGCAAAAAAGGGGAATCAAATTTTACTATGTTGCCTTAATGGAAAACATCATGTATTCTAAAGCCTATTAACGTTTCAACAACCACAAAAAACAACAACACTGATCCTACCTTCGATACGCTCTTACTGTAAATACTACGCTCTTCTGTATATGACTTGTTTATTCTACAATGTGCTCTTTAATTCAGATTCAGATACAAATACAAGACTCTGAAAGAGCAGAAATAATATTCGTCCCCTACATTCTTCTGCTTTAAATGGGCCTTTTGTATTTTTTCCACCCCAATCACTGATGCCTCGCTTGTCATGCTGATAGCAGCGGGGTGAGATCCACAGATGTAAATCACTCACTTCGTGTCACATCTCCGCGTAGATAAAAGCTGCGTTCGCCGTCATTGTTCCACCTTCAAAGCTATAGACTATCGGCCCTCTCAGACTTCACCCGACGCACCAGACGCACCGTCTCATTAAGAGGACGAGACTTCATGCTCATCAAAATGCATTAGAAAAAAAACTAATTGATAAAAGAGCATACATTGACTTGGGACAACACCGCCATGCCTTCTGGGAGTTGTGTTTTATGCCCTAATGACTCCCATCGTTCACTATTTGCCAGAGAAAGCACAACATAAATCAATAATTTAATTTCGCCTTTTGAATTAAGTAAACTAACAGAGGTTAGTCTCACAGTTTTTAGACATTAAGTCTTCCTGTCTTATCCATCTGGATTAGCTTTCATTAAAAACAGAACGAGTGGCCGCTACACACTGTGCGTCATCTCTAAATGTGACGCAGCCAGGCAGGTAACATGGTCTGTGTAACGCTAATTAATACCGTGCCACAAAAATAATGAGCCTTTCCCATGTTCATTTATTGTGATTTATAGTGA
Source organism: Tachysurus fulvidraco (assembly GCF_022655615.1). NCBI lineage: Eukaryota > Metazoa > Chordata > Actinopteri > Siluriformes > Bagridae > Tachysurus > Tachysurus fulvidraco. The sequence goes on from NC_062534.1 coordinate 5,775,268, forward strand.
GAGAAAAAAATGGCTTTGAGAAATCTCTAAGATCTTGGCGAGTTGGAGGCTGTTCCCTGTCCAAAGGCTGGATAGATCATTTTTCAGTGGAGATACGTGATATTGACACATACTCGAGGCTATTAGGTCGGCTCTGTGTGAGTGCAGCTTAACATAGATTAAAGAACAAGCTTGCAGTGGATTTTAGCTGATTCCAGGGTGCAAGGCAAATTTCCTGATGTAAATTTGAACATTATTTAACATTAGCGCATTGTTTCAGCTCATTCACTTCATTTGTAGATGACAATCTTTTTTACTTATTTATTTTTTTTTAAATGAAGAAAATTAAGGAGGGCATGGTGGCTTAGTGGTTAGCACGTTCGCCTCACACCTCCAGGGTTGGGGGTTCGATTCCCGCCTCCTCCTTGTGTGTGTGTAGTTTACATGTTCTCCCCGAGCCTCAGGGGTTTCCTCCGGGTACTCCGGTTTCCTCCCCCGGTCCAAAGACATGCATGGTAGGTTGATTGGCATCTCTGGAAAATTATCCGTAGTGTGTGAGTGAATGCTCTGTCCAGGGTGTATCCTGCCTTGATGCCCGATGACGCCTGAGATAGGCACAGGCTCCCTGTGACTCGAGTAGTTCGGATAAGCGGTAGAAAATGAATGAATGAATGAAGAAAATTAACCAAGAAAAATGTAAAATTGTTGATTAAAGAAAAAAATTGTCAATAATTTTAAAGAACTTTTATGAATTAGACTCCAGTGTCAGTGATTGAGATTTTTCAATAAAGTCTTCAGGACAGAGGACTTTACACTGTCTAATTGCATATTTTACACTGATTTATTTTTATTTTATTACTACTTTTAAGAGAAATGAGAAAAAAAGTCTGAGGAGGAAAATGACCACTTATGGTTGCTATAACGTAAGTGATAACAGGAACTATAAACCTAACTATTCTTCTTTCGGGTCATTGGTCTGCATGTTTAGTTTGACACGGGTTATACGATGAATGTCCTTCCTGATGCAACAATCCCCAGATTTTCCAGGCTTGGGACCGGCGTTGGAATTCCAGTGTCTTCGGGCTGGTTACTTGGCATGAGAATCAAACCTGAGCCATGGCAGTTAGCGCACCAAAGCCTAACCAACAGACCTCCAAGGACCCAAGCATCAAACTTTAAATAGTTAAAAAAAGTGACATGTTTGTCAATACATTTAAATTGTAATAATTTGCAAGTTACTGTTGACAGGAATAAAGAAAATATCCACCTTGGGGCTGGTAACAATACCTTTGTTTCATCACGCCACTCCAATTACAGCATGCACCAAGTGTTTGTTTGTTTGTTTGTTTGTTTATTTATTTATTTAATCAATCCCACCTAAGAAGAGTACTGGGCAAAGTGGGAGGAAATGAAACTTGGTGTCAAAAATGGTATTCCACAGTTCTCCGCTTCTACATAGAACGTTATCAGACATAGGGTTCTTTGTGCAGTGGTGGCTCAAGTGGTTAATGTGTCAGATTGTTGGTTGGACGATTGGGGTCCAAGCCCCAGCACTCCCACTGGTGGACCCTTGAGCAAGGCCCTTAACCTGCTCTGCTCTAGGGGTGCTGTGTCATGGCTGACCCTGCACTCTGACCCCAACCTGAAAAGAATGAATGTAATTTTTTTCTGGTCTTATGCAGTGACTTTTTTCAAAAACAGATGAGCAAGGGTTAAAGGTTTAAAAGATTTTAAGGGTTAAAAGGGCTTTTGCTCAGGAGACCAGCAGCTTGGAGGACCTGGGGGATTTAAACTCATGACCTTCCAAGCAGCAGTCCAATGCCATTACCACTAAGCTACCATTTTTAGCTACAGTGTGGTCCTTGAGACTGTGGAATGAATTAGTAAAATTACCACAGTTAGTAACCCCCAGAGGTATTATGGTTATGAATGAAATAAAAATGAGGAAGTGGGGAAACGAAGGGGGGCTTGTCTGTTTATCGTACACCATATGATCCTAAGAGGTAAATGAATTATTTTCACTATAGCATAATTATTTCTTTCGCTGCACCATAAACGTAGCTGAAAGCTCAGCCAGTAAGTCAGTCACTTTGGCAGGTCTGAGCTGTAATGAACATAGCTCATGTGTCATTGTATACTAATTAAATAGTACTCCAGGCACAGTTTTAAGTGTTGCCATTAATTTCACATGCATTCGTTAATGACCGCACAGGAGGGAGAGAGAGAGAGAGAGAGAGAGAGAGAGAGAGAGAGAGAGAGAGAGAGACAGGGTTCATAAGTATTGCTTCAAATGAACCACGTACTATAAAGTACACTTCACGACAGCATTGAGGAAAAGAAACATTGTGTTTGTTCAGGTATAAAAAAAAAAAAGGGTAAGTCAAAAATAAATCTAGGTCAGCCTATCCGACGTGTCCGGTCGATGGCGGGTGAAATTCTAAAGCGACTGAGTGGAGAGAGTTTTGTTTTTCTGCTAATTGGCCTATTCCACCTGCAGGAAGTCCAGGAGGGATGGATTTGTGTCAGAGCTAGTGAAAATCCAATGACGGGACATGCTGAGTTGTGTTCTGCTGAGACTTGGGAGAAGCAGAAACTTGATCGACCGCTACAAAGCAAATGCTCCTCAATCAATGGGTTTAATACTGGACCTTCAGTAAGCAGCGGATTTGATATGGCGATGTTACTCCTATATGTTTCAACGAATATGTGGTTAGTTTATATACACACACTGGACAGAGAAACACATGTAATGGGATGTGCTAGCACAGTGGTTAAGGTGTTCGACTACTGATCGGAAGGTCATTGGTTCGAATCCCAGGTCCACCAAGTTGCCACTGCAGTGCCCCTGAGCATGGACCTTAACCCTCAATTGCTCAGGTGTATAAACTGAAATATTACAATGTAAGTGACTCTGGATAAGAGTGTCTGCTAAATGCTATAAATGTAATCCTGCTCACTGCATGCAGTTATAACCTCAGTCACTCATGTGGCAGCAACTTGATGGATAAACCCAAAAGATGAAACATTATAGCATAAGGGAAAGGTACAATCTCACTCCCATGACCGGTCTTTGGGCAGGTTTGTGTATTTTATAAATTTCTATAATTTCCTGGGAATTTTACAGAGGATACACACACAGGAAGGTGTGAAAAACTGTTCTGTTGTAGGAAATGCCACTGGATCAAGACTGCTTGAAGCTGACAGGAAGAAAACTCTCAATTATATTTATGCTTGAATTATTTTCAAGCATGGTGAGCAAAAAACATCTCAGAATTGGGTGAATCTTGAGGCGGATGGACTCTAGTGGCAAAAGGCCACGTCGGGTTTAATTCCTGTAAGCGAAGAACCGGAATCTGAGGCTCAGCAAAACTGGACCTTTGAAGATCGCATGCGCTTTTTAAATAAGCCTTTCTTTTGTCACATACACGTTCAAAGAAGAGGGAAATACTTTTCCTCACACTTCCCAGTTTACTACGAAGCTGGTAGGTCAGAGCACAAAGCAAATCAGACAAGCTTAAGGGCCTATCAGTGGCACGGCTTGATCACCCGGCCTTCTTATCAGTAACCCAGAGTCTTAACTGTTGAGTCAGCGCTACTGCATACGCAATAAATATAATGTATGGTACAAAATAGAATGTATTGAACCATTTTGAACATGTAAACCCCAACGTCAACAAATACTTTATGGTTCTCCTGAGTGGAGGGTGTTGGTAATAGTGTGATTAAGAAAAACTACCAAACCTACTCTGAAATACCAAATAAAGAAAGAAGAGTAAAAAGAAAGAAAGAAATATCCCAGCCACTTACACACCATTCCCACTTCGTCGAATAAATACATTAAGAACAAAAACAAAACAAAAAACCCTCAACCATATCCTCAAACAAATCCAAACAAAAAAGACAACCAAGTCAATAAAATACAAAGCTATCGATCTTGAACACTTTGCTATGCTCTGAAACTTACCGATGTTAAACAAGGAGACACTGGAGACTCCAAACATAAACGTAAAATAAACATCGCCGAAGAGAAAATATCTCCATGTACATTTGGAAATAATGCATAACAAATAATTATGCATATGATCTTTTCTTATAAGTCTGAGTGCTATTGTCATTAGCTTCTGTGATCCAAAGTAAACCTTCTAGCCAATCGGATGAGATTTATTTACTATTTTCAGATTAGCAATTATAATTAGAATAGAAATAAATATAGCCACGTGTACCATAAGCTGCAAAGCAAAAAATGCCACAGCTGAATAGCGCCATCATGTGGAGAAAAAAAATGTTCATCACAGTAACTCCAGCTGGATCATTTTATCTTCTTTTCCCCTAACATATGGCACGTAAAAGCCCTAGCTCTCAGTTCTGAAGAGTAAAAAAAAAAAACCCACACACTTCAGATTTGCAGAGGAAGATCAACCTTTATTTATTGAAACTGCTTGCATACAAAATATATTGCACTATAACCAAACAAAGTCAACATAAAACCCAGTCTGTCTTGCTATTTATGTACAAAGAAATTCTTACCCAAAGTGCAGTAACATACAAGGTCAATCTACCTTGGTTCAGTATCTACAGTTTTTTTTTTCTTTCCTGTCTGTTTGATTCTATCTTTATTTTTTTTTCCATTTCAATTTATTTTTCACAACAGCCTACAACATGAGCCAGAGATGAAAGTTTCTAAAAAATTTGGTGTATTTGTAAACTCATACACGATCTTGAAAATAAATAACTAGGAAACAGTCTGTTTGGAAAGATTAAGATTTTTCATATTATTTTAAGCTTCGCGTTAACAGACCGTCACAAATTGAGCCTTGTATGAGTTTTGCGGCGTAAAGAGACTGAGCAGAAAAGTCCTTGATGGCGATCTGTCCGGCGAAAGTGGGCGAGTTCCCTGTTTAACACACCTACTGCTCGAGTTAATTACACTACTATGACTAATATATTACCGTTAATATGAACTATTTCAACTACACCTACTTTTATTTATTATTAATATAAATGTTATCACGACTACTACTTCTACTACTACTAATAATAAATTATGAGATGAAGCTGTCATAATACAAACAAAAGAAAAAAGTGATTCTATCTTACAGCTTTAATATTTATATTACATTTAATAGTAATAATAATAATACCAGTTTTACGATAATAATAATAATAATAATAATAATAATCAAATAATATTTCAATGTACATTCAAAAGGTGAATTACTAGTAGTAGTAGTAAGAACATTAATTGCCATGTTTAAAAAAAAAAAAAAAAGTGTGTCTTCAACAGCTAACTTTAAGCTGTTTCGTAAGTGCGTTAGAGAAGCGATCTAAACCTGGCTGTTATATAAAGACTAGATCGAGGTGTGCTAAAATAACAACTTTGCCATGTCAGGGTTTCACATATTTTGTTACACTATAAAGATTGTACACAGTTAGTCTACTGACACACGTCATGCCCAAAGAAGGGCCCTTTCCCTTAAGCCTAGAGCGTTTGGACTTGTGTATGTAGTTTTACCCGGGGAAGTGCACACGGTGAATACAGTGTACATTGTCCGTCTGCAAGATCCAGTTATGTAGCTTTAAATTATCTTTAAAAAGGTACATGATGTTTATGCTTCCAGGTGGAAATAAAACGGTGCGGACGATGAAGTGGCCTTGACGGCGTCGCCGCTGCAGCGAGAAGGAAAAGTTCCTTTCTGATGTTAAACACCTGTATCTAGTAATATAACGGTGCAGTAGATTTATGATCAGGATCATAGTAGGTGTGTTAAATAAGAGAAAACAGCAGACAGTACTGGATATCTAAGAGTGAGAGCTGCATCTCTTAGTTCATACCGTTTCCAGTCTCGCTAAAATCTCACCCATTTGTGCCGGACAAGTTGTATAAACAGCTCGATTTTCAGTGCTTTAGTCTCATCTGTCGCAGGATGTTGAGATTCAGGCAAAATCAGGTTGAGATTATGGTTGAAGCTGCAACGTGTAGGTCTGACTTAACGTCATGGGTAAAGATAGTTCTAGCAGGAAATAGCAGGTATTAACGAACGGTTACTGTTACAGCTGTACAGAGAGGAGAAAGGGACTATTAGGGGTTAGCGTCACAGTAGGTTTAAAAAAAAAAAGAAAGAAAAAGAAACAAACCTAAAAAGAAAGGGGGGAGGGGGGGGGTCTGGGTGTGGAACACTCTTCTAAACCTCTAAACTTGTAAACTAAAAAGAGAGAGAGAGAGAAAAAAAAAAAAAAAAAAAGCACAAGCACGGATCAGGTAACACAGCTTCATATCAAACTCCATGTCACATCTCCTTCATCTTCCCTCCCTAAGCAAAAAGTACAGCAGAGTAAAAATGAGAAAGTTTGTGATGACGTTACGATAAGAGCGTACACGCGATTTTTTTTTCGCCCCTTACGTTCCGAGCGCGTAATCTTTAAATACGCGTGATCGCACGGATGTGAAACGCAAGCGCGTGCTTGATAGGTTGGGTCGTAACTTCAAAAGAACAGCGAGCATGTCATGTACAATACGCTGTTACTGAAAATGAAGCTTTTACAGCAATATCTGATATCAGTGCTTTTTACACCTGAACATGAACGTAGAGTAAACACACGAAGGGGCGACAGGACGTGGCTTAGGATGGATTTCACCTACTCCCTGTGAGCATCGCTTTGAAAGATTGGACTGCAGATACTAGGAAGTCAAAAAAAACTTTAAAAAAAAAAAAAAAGAAAAAAAAAAAAGAATTTGTACAAAATTTGGAAAACAAGACGACTACTGCAGCTAAGGATGGTTCGCTAAAAAGCTAACGGGTCTCATTTAAATTCATCGAAATACCTTACAAACAAATATATCCATATAATCGCATCAAGTGGTCGACTGATTACTTCGTCACCTGGGACGAGCTCACGGTTACATGATCTGAATGGGGGTAGGAAAAAGAAAAAAGTTGAAGAGTTGCCCTTTAGATGTACCAAAAACATCACATGTGAAGTACTGTACATGCACCATGGTTTATTTTCACTGACTGGCTAAGATTAAGCAGAATCCATGTCGTCTTCCCTGATTTAAATATCCAAATTCAGAAACTATCCCACTAGTTAAAGGCACAGATCATCTAGGAGTATGTCTACTTTGTCTATTTTTTATTTATTTTTTTTATTTATTTTTTTGTAAGCAGTGTGGCTGGAACCTCACATTATGATGGGCTCTATAATAACAAGACACCAAACAGTAGATGGGGAGAAGAAAAAAAACTGCCACGAGAGATGGCACAGGTATTTTAATCAAATCCGATGTCCCCCTGATGTGAACAAAAACCAAACACACACACACTTTTTTTTTAATACACCCAGAGCTTTGTTAGTTGCCTAGAAAGTCGATTACAAAACTTTCGATTCAGAGACCGACACCTCTAATCAATGCAGACTACAAAATTCAGAGACAGCAGAGACGTCTTTGTTTAGTTCCCCCTTAGCGGTTACAAAATGTGCTTGATGTCATGTTTTAGTTGTGGGGTTTTTTTTTTTTGTTTGTTTGTTTTTCTTAAGCCCTACTGACCTGGTTCTCTTTGGCCTAATGTGTCTCTAATGAAAGAAGCTTCTGGAACGGTGAAGTTGTTTGGGAGATTAGACACGGAGGGTGGGGTGAGGGTGAGGGATTTTCAATTACGACACGCCGTTCATGACGACCTGGCTGTCTTGTCCTTCCTGCTTCTCTTTCTTTATCCCTCGCTCCTTGACGCTCCTCTGTCGGGTGCCGGTAGAGTCTCCGCTGGGCCCCTGAGGGCCTCGGCTGGCGAGGACGCTCCTCTCGTTATTGCTGTCGACGCGAATCTGCAGAGGTAAAAGTCAGGAGTCGATCACGGATGATATCGTGGGATTAATTAACAATGTTATAAAACATATTTATTTTTGCACGTCCTTTACCCGGGCCTGTCTGTCCCACAAAACACATTATTTCATCTAATCAGTGTCAAGCTGAAAGACTTTCCTTATGGGTTATATTTTAGAATGCAGCGAAATAATGTTCAGAGGAAAAGCTGTAACTTTACACAAACACACGACAGACTGGAATACTGACATGCTGCATAATTTTACAGACACTTGTTGATGGATGATGCAAGATTCTCTGTAAAATAAATAAATAAATAAATAATCCTGTATCATGTCGTAATAGAGCTATAGGTTTGTTTTGCACATAACGCACTTCTCGTATTTTTCTCGTTTACAGGAAAAGAAATCAACGAGCTGGTGTAATGCAGCCTGACAAAGCAGTATTACTTCTACTTCCCTGTTAATAAGTATAGTTTTATAGTTTATTCCGGTCATATTCCAGAAATCACGGTAGTCCTCACCACAGAGCTGAAAGTCCAAGACGTGGAGCTGGACGTGATCTAATCTCCTCCTCCGTCTATGAGACTAAGCCTTACCCAAACACGACAGGAAACAAAACACTTAACACACTCAAGCACCCTGACCAACTGGTGCACGAGTAGATTTCTTTCTAGATCAGATCTAATTCCAGTGCATGGATTTAAACACCTTTAGTTACATGTAAGGCTAATGAACATCCATGAAGCAAGTTCCTGTTATCACTTATGCTATAGCAGTTTTAGCAAATTGTACACATGAACACGCGATGAACAGAATCAGAAGAGCTTTTGTGCTTTTCATATCTATATCTCTATATCTATCTATATCTATCTATCTATATATATATATTAGGGGTGGCACGGTACATGAAAAAAAACACCCGAACCATTCGGTTCGCGTGTGTCGCACGGTTAGACGCACGCGCGATGTAGCCCCGTGCTCAGTTTCGTCTCAGACAGTTTCACGCAAACATACATATAGACAGTAAAAGTTGAGTAAGGAGTGCTGCAGAAATAGCAAGTGGAGGAGATACAGTAATGAAGGCTGCCCGGAGTTGGTGGATGCGCCCACGTCGTTCAAATCCGGTATGTGGGAACATTTTGGATTTCATGTTACTTACGATGACAAACGGAAATAAAACAGTAGATAGAACTGCGAGTGTGTGCAAGCATTGTGCAAAATGCATTCGATATGCTAATGGCAACACTTCTAATATGACAGTTGTGTTAAGATGTTAAACCTATGCTTGACTTCATGATTATGGCCTTTGCTATTGTTATAGCCTCATTATATTATTACATTATATTATATATTTAAAATATTTTGACTTGTTTAAGAGACAGAGCTTGTAAGAGTTCCTCTCTTTTTTTTGTAAGAGCTACACTGAAGATGGCAGTTTGATAAATGCAAGTTAATTTCAGTCTTTGTGTGCTAAAAAGGCACAAGTTCCCAATGTAGAGATAACAATACACATTCTCCTTTTTTTTTGCCAAATGAACGAAAAGCATGCCATCATCAATGTCTTCTCTCTTGCAGTATCAAAATCTCACCTAGCTTTTACTCACAGATGGCCCCAATAATGTGCTTAAAGTCAAGTCAATTCAGTGCATGATTACATTACAAAAATGTTAATACCGAATCCTAAATTGTGGATAATTAAGCTAATAAGCTATATATCAAATGCTGAAGGAAATTTCTGGAGTGTTGAAGATTAAAAGAAAAAAATAACAACAAGAACCGTACAGAACCGAAAACCGTGACCCTAAAACCGTGATACGAACCGAACTGTGGGTTTTGTGAACCGTGCCACCCCAAATGTATATATATACCTCGAACCCGTGCAGACTAAACAGAGCTAAGCTGTAATAAGCAAAGGAAATCATTGTCACTGGTGTTTATAGTAAATGGCAACCTGTAGTGAATCCTCCTGCAGCCTCGGCTTGGAGTTCCGGGGACGAGACTCGCTCCAGTGCACGTCCTCTCCTGATTAAACACAATATAACGTCAATACAGCATGCGTATGAACACTGTATAACTGCTTCATACGTCTTTTCGTTAACGGTGTGTATCGCAGCACTACTGAAGACTTGCTTCTGATTGGTTCGGCGGTGTTGGTGTAGCTTTCTCTAACAACTACATTCTAATAAGTGTGTTTTTCTATAGCATTTACTTACAACGTGATTTGTATGGTGTGTGTATGACGATCCGTATAAAACCAATAAGACTTAAGTTTTTCTTTTCACACTCACAGGATGTGACGTTATTGGTAAATAACCAACATCCTCATCGTAAGAGTGACATCACAAAAGCCTCAGTGTGTTCTAATCCTTACTTATGACTCTTCTCTGCTATTAGAGATATCGGAAATACATCTGAGATGCTAAAGGCAATTTCCTGAGTCAATGAGAGACAATAGAGGCATTCTAGAAATGTAAGTAATTACCTTTGTAACCTCCTCCTCCTCCTCTTCCCCGTCCCCCTCGGCCCCGGCCGCCACCGCTACCCCTCTTTCGTCCGTCTGGGACTCGTTTGGGGTAACCCATAGACTCTTCATCGGTGGGAGCCAGAGACCAGTCGCTCAGCTCATCCCTGTGGTCTGATTCAGTCTCGGATGCGTTGGACGCTTCCGAATTGGTGCCTTGAGAAATAACACAAATTAAACGGATGAGAATGTAAAGGAAAGCTTGAACCGTCTACACTAGATTAGCGCAACAGCATTCATACAAAATGTTAAGCAACTAAACATCATCATTGACATTAATCGTTAAAACATGCACTAGTGCTTATTATGTGAATATTTTAAACCCAATTAAAGGCATTTTAACAGCAAAGTAAAAATGTCACGCAACTATAATTGGTGTTAAAATGTATTTATGTTCCTCGAGCTACAGTCGGTTTTATACTGCGTAAGCATTTTAATCCAACAATCCACTTACAAACTGAAAGGGATTAAAATGTAAATGCTATGCAACTCAAGGTCGTCAGAAGGAATTTACAGTCAGATGTATAATTCTTTAGGGACTCCTTGTTGAGGGAAGAATTAATACGCATGCATTGTCATTAGCTGATTAAAATACAAGAGCCAATCCCACTGCAGTAAAGAAATTTCAGCCATAAGACGCTGACACGCAGGGAACTGTTGCCTCGAGAAAGTTTTAAATATCCAAATATACTCTATTTCTTCCTGAGGGCTAGAAATACTTAGACCGCTCTCTATGAGCATCTTTTAAAAATGTTAAAAGCCAAAAATAGAGCGTATGTGCACCTGATGCAAACGTAGGCCCTCGTCTTCCTCGCCCCCCACGCCCGAAAGGTTTGCCCCCTCGGGGATGCCCCATGCCGTTATCAGAGCTGAACGGTTTTTCCTTCTCTGGTCGACCTGACGGAGCTCTGGGGCCGCCGCCGCCGCCGATTTGACGTAGCTGCTCGTCAATCTGCAGCCTCTCCATCCGCAACTGATCCACCTCCTGCATACCAAAATAAAAGAAAACACTTTATGTTCAGATATACTTTAATAAACTTAAACGTATATTATTTTTGCCCTTTTTTTTAAAGTCTGGTGTGTCAACACATTGCTTGGGCAGCAGAGTCACTACACAGATGAACTGAACCAACGGGTTCTAGTGTGATGCTTCAGCTCCAGAATGCGTGTTAATGGGGGGGAAAACAACGTAAAGAGAGGAAGGCTTACCTTGAGATAGTTGAGATGGTAGTCGAGCAGTAGGCGTGCGTTTGAGATGCTTTCTTTTGTCCCGACGAACACGAATGGCACCATGCCCTTTAGTCAGGCAGAATTCAGTCGAGTGTTACATGTGAGAAAAAGAACGATTCTAAAAAGAACGACTCTTCGTTCTACTTCTCGCTGCATATCTACTAAATAAAACACATCCATTTCACATCAACAGAGGTCGGCGTCCTTCCGTTTTCGTTTCATACCATCTGTCCCTGTCTGTGTGTGGCGGGCCAAAAAAAAACACATACTGACCTCCTCCAATGGAGACTGTTTCTTCTCGTTTTCTGGTTCCACTCTCACTCGGACCACTCCGGATTTATCCACGACCTCCTGAATCAGCTTCCCGCTCTTCCCGATGACTTTTCCTAGCGGAAGAACAAAAGATACGGTACATAAACTGACTAAACGACAGACTCTAGAGAGAGGAAAAAACCCCAAAACAAAACAGAAGGCAGGCTATCTGAGGGACAGCTAACAAAATTTCCCCTAAAAAAAGAGATACCTTATGCTTTGATGCAGCACGTTTCTAATAAAAAAATATAATAACCTTGTCTGTGCTTCATTGATATTCTTAACTGATGTACGGTCAATTACATACTTGCTTCCTACAATCTACAATTAATCCAGAATTCTGCGATCAAACAGAAAAGTTATGCTAATTAGTTTGTTGATGCTAATTTTTTTTTTTACTTTTGCACAAGAGGAATGACTTTTTTCATCACGTTTTGGTGCCATTTCCTAAGAACCACTTGGTAATTTAACTTCCATTACAAGGATGTAACGAGTAGCTCCTTTAAAGCAGCACACTAAGTGCAATAAAAGATGATTACATCAAGCCACATTTTAGCTAGTATAAACATGTCTACTACACGTCATGCATGTGGACATTTCAACAGTTTTTCCTTTACCTACTAAATTCCTAGGCACCCTAATAACATCCTCGGAAAACTCCAGGTAGCTTCTGGCTTTGCGCACGGCATCCTGGTCCTGCAATCACACACACACACATCAAATCATCCTGCTTGGATCGTCATCGTCACAGTCACGTGAAAGCAGGCTTGCAGCGTACCTCTCCGTAGATGTGAAAGGTGCACGTTTCCTCGTCGAGGTCGATGTTGGTGACCCCGGGAACTTTGCGGGCCTGTTGGATGTTGGCTCCGTGTGTGCCAATAGCCAGACCCATCAGATCGTCGCGCACCACAAACTGCTCGTGGAACCTTGACGCTAACTGTCGAGAGCTCTGGAGAATAAAGCATGTTCTGGGTTTATACAATTGATCTTTTTTTCAAAATTTTATTGCGTTTTTTTTCTTTTGGGAACAACAAAGTAAAAAATATATATACTTGAAATATACCTGTTTCTACGTTCATTATAAGGTCATTGATAAATATAGAAAAGAAAGCAAGGCCCAAAATCTGGAAGGTGTGCCATAAGAAAGCTCCTTTTCTCTTTTTTCTCTCCATCCAAAGCAAAGAGTTTACTAGTGCCCCTTTTTCCACCAAGGCAGTTTGAGTGCTGGTTTGGAGCCAGAGCCTAATTTAGAACCAGTCCTTTCTTTTTCAACAGCCAAAGTACCGGCTCTGAACCAGGAAAAGTGGTTCTTAAAGGCAGGGTCTCTCGATTTTTGAAAGCCAATGTCGACATTTGAAATCACAAAAACAAACACGCCCCCCCCCTGTATTTATAGCTCCGCCCACACATACGAAACGCAGGCAACTAATGGAAAGAAATGTCTATCATAACTGAAGGGAAGAACAATACGATTGCAGATCAACAAACAAGCAAAAATGACACACAAGCACAATCATGCAAAGGACGGCATATATTAGTTCTGTGTAACAAAGCAAATCCAACGTTACTCACGGCGTCTTAAGTAAAGTTGAATTTCCAGAGTCAGTAACTCCTGAGCTAAACGCTGTTACTACACAAAACACGGTTGTAGCTGCCGGTCTACATTAGTACGACAGAAAAGAGGTGCTATTTGTGTAGTAACAGCGTTTAGCTCAGGAGTTATTGACTCGGGAAACTACAATCTGTGAATATGCAGCCAACTTCCTGCTCCTTCGGTTCTCTCCAGCGCTGGAAAGCTGATCCTATATTAAACACAGGTCCTACTTCTTGCCTTATCCTAAGCCTTTCTTTCTGTTTTTATCCTCCATGTCAATGCTAAAACCGCTTACTGCTAATGTCACGCATGCGCACTGAACACTCTCTCCGCCGCATATTGACAAGCCCCGCCTCTTTCTGCTCATTGGCTACACGTTTGTTATTATTTGCCCCGACTCAGTTTCCAGAAGCATTTCTTAAAAATCGGAGACCCTGCCATTAAGTAGCATCAAAATGATGCTGGTCTAGACTTAATCACTGCTAGTGTCAGAAGCTGTAGGCGGGGCTGGGGGCGGGGTTACTGTTAGATAATGTACCTTAAGTAGGGGCAGCGAACAGGGCTACTGTTAGCGCATTTGATAATGTACCTTAAGTATACTAATGTTTAATACACCTTTACTTTACTGCAATACGATCAATTATCAGCACACATAATAGTAGTTAGCTAAATGCCAAGGCTTAACTTTTTTCTGTGCTAATGATAAAATAACGTTATGTATTTTCTCGATTACAACCTCCGTTTATACAAAGTACATGGAGCTGCACGTACACGTTGGATTTGCCACGTTTGGATGCCAATGTAGGTTCACAAAGCCATGAGCATTAACAGTCAATCAACATTTGCCATTGTTGTTGTGTTCGCCGCTGCTGCGCTAACGTTGCTGGGACACGTGACGCGTATACAGTGACGTCAGACTCGGCTCTGTGATGGCTCTCTAGCCGATGGAAAGGCAATCCGGTTCTTAGAAGGTTCACCAGTTTGAACCAGTAGCTCTGAACCAGCACCCGGTTCTTTCCGGTGGAAAATGGGTAAAATACAGCAGAGTATCTGTGATGTGGCACTCTTGATTTCCTGAATGTCCTGGAACCTTGTTCAGATCCATGGTGTACCAGCAAATGTGATAAAATTGCATCCAAAGCCTCACAAAAATTCCCAGTGTCAAGCTTTTGACATGGCCCAGTTCTGTCTCGGTGCCCTGTCCCAAAACCCGCTGAACATATAAATCCTACAGAGAGGAAGTTGGAGTATGTGTGTATTGAGGAATGGTCTCAAATTTCTTAGCCTGCATTCTTCAATCTCATCAAGGATTACATGAGACCGTGTGTTGCACAAAGTACTAAAATGGTTTGACATTCAGTTAGAAGAAAGAATGTTGTTGTATATTCATATGGGATTTAATTAAATATAAAAAAAAATAGATATTGAAGCCTTTTTTAATGCATCTTTAGGAAGGGTGTCAATAATTCTGGAGCTGTACCAAGTTGAACAGACCAATGTCTGGAGAGACATTCTTTAGAGATGATCTGTTTTGCTGTTCTTTGCGAAGGTGCTCTACTGGATTCCAGTCGGGTGACATACTTAACCATGTCAGAGTTTTCACACACCCCCCCCCCCTCTTTAGAAACTCTTGCGTGATTTTGACTGTGTGCTGACTGTGTGCTGGAATATTCATCTTCCGCCAAACTTCTGGTGACTGGGTGTCACCTATAACCGCAGACATTTATGGTACTATCTACAAATGTCATCTCCCCAAACACCTTTTGGACTCATGCAGCCTGATATCATCACACTCACCACTGTGCCTCACTGTCAGGACTACGCATTCATGATGGTAATCCTGGCCAGGATCACGTCAAACATGCTGGACTCCATAGACTCTGAGGAGAACAAGCTGATCTGACCAAAGTATGTGCTCCCAATACTCAGGCTTCTTTCTGTGTTCTTTTCTCTTCAAGGCCTTTTTTTTCTTGGACGCTGTTCACAGAGGTGGAGGTAACTCAACGTCCTTCCCGGTGTATTATTTCCTGTGATAAACCCTGCACAACAGCTGGGTTGTGTGAGTAATGCACTCTTGATCTTCCTGTATCTTTTTCCATCTTTATGAAGCTTCGTCCATTCTTTTTATTTCCTCCTGCTGTTGTCAATGTGGAGCAATGATGCGGATATGCAGTCAGACAACCCATAGGTTCAAAAGTAAGAAAGTTCTGACTGGGAATCTATCCCGGTCGGCAGCAATGAGAGCACCGGATCCTGCCACTGGACCACCAGGAGACCACAAAAAACTTGTTTATTTGATCAAATATAAAATCAACATACTGTATATCTCAAATACCGACACTGTTACTTTTTCCACCTGCATTGATTTGAAGGGGGAGAAAACTTTTACAGCACCCTGAATGTGTATGAGGGTGCTTTCACACCTATAGTTCGGTTCATTTGGACCGGACCAAAAGCAAAAAATGATACATTGTAGCTTTTTAGCAGTTTTGGTTCCTTTTCACACCAAACTGATCGTTCTATTCCGCACCAGTTGAAACAAACCAAAATGCAGTCATGTGATAACATCCACATCACTCATTGGCCACATGTCTTTGAGCGTATTTCCTAAACTGCTTCTCGGTTGGTCAGAATAAACGTGCGGGAAATTTCAACGAAACTCCGGAAGTAAACAAAAAGAAAATACAGGAAAATACAGCATACAGTACACCATGGAGAGATGACTGCGTGCTGCAATTATGTTCGTTGTTGTAATCTACTATATCGCTTGTATACAGCATTCTATGCCAAGTCCTAATTTTCAGAATGAAGCGTGGGTGCGGCTTGAAGATATCATTTTAATGCACTGCAAATGACGAAGACGTATCGCAAAACACGTCAGGAGGCGGCGAGAATTACTTTTGCAAAACTGTGACATGCTCATCTTCCGAAAATATTGCCAACGACCCACTACGGCAGCTGGTTTAGTCCAAAATGCACAATACTTTTTGCAGTTAGGTCTATTCGATCTCGGACCGTGTTCTCACCACAAACGAACCGTACCAGAGTTGGTTTGAAAGCGTACCGAGACCACCTCTTTAAGCAGGTCTCGGTACACTTGTTTGGTCCACTTTTGGTGCACACCGGAGTTCGATTGCTGCATTCTCACCTGCCCAAACAGACCGCACCAAACGAGCAATCGAACTCTGGTACGATTCAACCGAACTAAACAAGGCAGGTGTGAAAGCACCCTTAGAATTACAGTTCCTCACTGTTTAGCTTGTTTAAACAAAGTAATCTAACCTATATTTGTGTTTGTAATGTTTGTGGATAAGCATGAGCTTTAAAGGTTAAGGAACCTATTCTGGGAACAAATCAATCCCCTTTAAAAGGGTTTAATGATTATGGGGTGCTCCAATCTTTAATATTACATGATCGAGAAAAGTCTTCTGGTGCAAGTCGTTGCTCTAACGTTAACTCTAACCCTGTGCACCAGTGTGGAAGCCCGTTCTGCCTCAATTTAAACAGGAGTGTGGTTAAGCCGGGGTCTGGAATGTGACAGCTGTGCATCCGTACAACATATGAGATAGAGAAACCCTCTTGCTCTTGTTAAATATAGACTCGAGAGTGCCACACAGCAGATTTGCAGGCCACAATCCCATCATTACTTTACACGCTCCACTCCCAAGCTGAAGGAACAGATTTAGCAGCTAGATTCTAATGCTCTGTAGTTGAACAGGGCAGAACGGACAGAGTGAGTGGAACGCAGGATGATATGCGTACTGGTGGCCGTACCTCCAGCTGCCTACTGGCCTCTTCGTTCCTTTGCATGAGGGACATTTTGGTGCGAAGGCTCCTGAAGTGCATGTCCGTCAGCATGGTCGCTCGTTTGGTGGTCACCTCGTTGACTGACTGGAATGCAACAAAAGGACATTAAATTAAAAAATGTGCCGAGATATAAATAAGGAAATACCTAAATGCTGACTCGATTCTTTTGACTCACCAGAATGACCAGCTGCTTCTTATCGGAGTCATACGTGACGTTGAACGCACCCACGGCTTTTTTGAAATCTTTGTGAGCCGAGTCTTTTGCGCAGCTGTAGACGCGAAATAAAAAAAGAAAATGAATACACCACTTATACAACTTGATTCATCTACAGTATGATTAATCTAGAACATGACCATAAGCAATTAAAAAGGAATTCATTATTAAGTAGATAAATCATAATCCTACTAAAACAGCAGCCTGAAAATTAGAAGTTATTATGCCCCACTGCATGAAAACCGTATAAATCCCCCTTTTCCCACAGGTTTTGTTCAAACAATATGCTTGTTATAGATATAGAAAAGTAGATATTACAGAAAGCACCTTAAATGCATTGTTATTAAAAAAACTAACAAAAAAAAAAAAAAAAAAAAACACAGAAAAACACAGAATAAGCCTCATGTATTGCAGCACATACATCTGTCGCAGGTCTTCAGGAACGTCCAGTCGGATTTTCAGGAAGGAGCTCTTTGTGGTGGCTTTGTTTGGGTTCACGGGCCGCAGCCTCTCTAACGTGACAATCTCGTTGAGCGTGGCATCACAGGCGGCGTACTCGATGACGTAAAACTGTAAAATACAGAGCCGAAAATTATTAATCCGTGTTTGCGTACAGATAAACAAAGGAACTCTGAAAGTAGAACCTGTCACTCAAGACCTGCATGATTTCTTTAAATTCTAAACTATGCAAAAACTTAAAATCTTTTCTCACCTCCCCTTTTACCATGCGCACTTTGGCGAGCCACCAGCCGCACGGTTCCTTGTCGTTAGCCCTGGAGTACACCTTCGAACCAAACCAGGAGAGATGAGTTAATTCAAACATGCAAAGCAGGATGCTCGGCATGCTGTGGGATTTCTTCCCCCCTCCATAGCACGTACCTCAACCTCATCACTCTCAGTGATCTCTTTCTGAACCCCAGCAGGAGGAGGAAACCGCATGTCACTAAAAGGGATCTGTCGCTCTGGCTGCCAACTGTAATATCGAATAATGAGCAAAAACATTCACAGTTGCTTTATCAGAAATTCCAGAAAATTTCTGCCTGTATTGGTATTCAATTGCACAAGTACGGTTACACACCATGAGTCATGCAAATAAAATCATTGTGTCAGGATTTAGTGTCTATTACTCACTAAACGTTAGCACATGTATTACTACAACATATAATGTGGACATTGCACCTAATTAAAAAATTCTTTCAATATAAATATAGATCTTCAGTACGTCATATTTATCGTGGAAGTGTCACGGGATGATACTCACTTGTTTTCAAATGTCACAGTGACCGTGTTCTCTTGCACATCCTTCACGGAAGCCTGAGGATAGGAACAGTCATTTATCCATCAGTAATAATTTTCCATATCAACATATAAATGCAGTACATTCCTTTCGCAAAGGTCTGGAAAACACATTGCTTTAAAAAAAAAAAAAAAACAATGCTCCGGCTTTTTGCTTTTCAATTCGAACCAGATCAGGATTTTCAAAATGTGTTAACAAACATCAGTCTCTAGTCTTCTGAGATCGTTCTGTCACACCCGAAGCTGTTTGAACAACACTATTTTAAGGAAAAGAACTTAGCAGCTTATTTCTGGGCCAGAAAACTTGTAAACATGAGCACGGAACTGAAAAATAACACTACTCTCATTGAACAAAAACACTGTTTATTGATGCACTGCATACATCCATCAACAAAAAAGGTCCAGACAGTGTTTTGTACGTACAGACAAGATTTATAGATAAAACTACCAATTAATATAGGAATAGAAATCACTTCTAAAGGCCCAGAAGAACGAAACAGCACCTTTAACCGGTCTCTCGTGTTTACAATGATAACATACATATGTACAAACATACAGTTTATAACACAGTTTTACTCCTGACAGTTTAAAAGAAGGTATGAACAACAAAACACGAAGAGAAAAACAGAAAGCAAATCCCAAGGTGTGTATCTGAAGAGTGAAAGCTATTAAATCTGTAATCCAGCACGTACGAGCCTAATAAACATGATACACATGATACACAGCCAACAAGCCCGGCGTTTACTTTTACACTTCCTATTTAATCAGGAGTCCATAGAGCTGAATGTTAGATTCATGCAGCGTGTGAGGATGAATATGAGAGAGAGAGAAAGGCCTCTGTATGAAGCTGCTAGAAGGGCGGCAGCTCAATCCGAGCCGTGAACACGGATACCTCGGGCCTAGAGCCTGGATACAGGCCCCATGAACCGAGAGCTAACGCGGATACTGAACACTGTGCACAATATAAACACGGATAGATTCGTAAACACGGATGTTACACAGCGTCACAGAGAGAAACCCACCTTGTAAAAAGCCCCGTTTGCGCCTCTGACTTCCACCGCTAGCTCCTCCATGACGCCGATTATACACACTGTTACACACACACACACACACACACACACACACACACAC
Source organism: Tachysurus fulvidraco (assembly GCF_022655615.1). Lineage (NCBI taxonomy): Eukaryota > Metazoa > Chordata > Actinopteri > Siluriformes > Bagridae > Tachysurus > Tachysurus fulvidraco. The sequence continues at coordinate 5,795,173 of NC_062534.1, forward strand.
ACACACACACACACACACACACACAATACGTTTGTCGCACTTCCTTCTCTGCTAATCACAAAAGCCTCCTGTTACTGTTTAACGTTGCTGTGCGTCGACGTTTTCGCCAAAATGAAAACGAAACATAAACCGAGCCGTTAGCATTAGCATTAGCATAGGCGCAGCAGCTGCGCGTGAACGCGTTGATGTAAACACACACACAGGAGAGGCTCCCCTTTTACCCGAGTCACGTGACCGAGTTGTGCGTCCTTACGGCTGGATTCCCCGGATGATAATAATAATAATAATAATAATAATAATAATAATAATAATAATAATAATAATAATAATAATAATAATAATACACAAGGAGCTGAAAGCTTCAGATTGCAAACGTGAAAAAATAAAAAATAAAAAAATAATTCCAACATAGATTTAGATGAACGGTGTAATTTTCTCCTATAAAAACTATACAGTGCATATAATATAATAAAAGTGTGTGTATATATATATATATATATATATATATATATATATATATATATATATATATATATATATATATATATACACACACTTATATTATATTATATGCACTGTATACTTACTTATATATGTATAATGTATGTATGTATGTATGTATGTATATATATATATATATATACATACATACATACATACATACATTATACATATATAAGTAAGTGCATATAATATAACATAATATAATATAATATTCATTCATTTTCAACCGCTTATCTGAACTACCTCGGGTCACGGGGAGCCTGTGACTATCTCAGGGCATCAAGTACCAACCCATCGCAGCGCGCACACACACTCTCATTCACTCACGCAATCACACACTACGGACAATTTTGCAGAGATGCCAATCAACCTACCATGCATGTCTTTGGACCGGGGGAGGAAACCGGAGTACCCGGAGGAAACCCCCGAGGAACGGGGAGAACTCCAAACTCCAAAAATGCAAAAAATGCAAACTCCACACACACAAGGCGGAGACGGGAATCGAACCCCCAACCCTGGAGGTGTGAGACAAACGTGCTAACCACTAAGCCACCCCACATAACATACCATAACATAACATAACATACCATAACATAACATACCATAACATAACATACCATAACATAACATAACATAACATAACATAACATAACATAACATAACATAACATAACATAACATAACATAACATAACATAACATAACTACACAACATGTATGCTCAAATCTGACTGGTCAAAGGTTGTGATTATTTCCTATAACAGCATGGCTACAAAAGTAGTATGTTACTGATGTTCTTGTAGTATGATATTGATACTGAAAGTAGTATAATATTGATGATCTCCAGTTTCTTGGTTATATAAAAAAAAATTGAGAGGGAGAGAGGGAGAGAGACAGACAGAGAGAGGGGGAGAGAGGGAGAGATGAAAAGAGAGGCAGAGAGAGGGAGAGATAAAGAGGGAGGGAGAGAGGGGGAGAGAGGGAAAGAGAGAATACGAGAGAGAAAGAGAGAGAAAGAGAGTGAGAGGGGGAAAGAGAGAGGGAGTGAGTGAGAGAGAGAAAGAGGGAGAGAGGGGGAAGAGAGAGGGATGGGAGAGAGAGAGAGAGAGAGGGAAGAGAGAGGTAGAGATGAAAAGAGAGAAGCAGAGAGAGGGAGAGATAAAGAGGGAGGGAGAGAGGGGAGAGAGAGAAAGAGAGAATACGAGAGAGAAAGAGAGAGAGAAAGAGAGTGAGAGGGGGAAAGAGAGAGAGAGTGAGTGAGAGAGAGAAAGAGGGAGAGAGGGGGAAGAGAGAGGGATGGGAGAGAGAGACAGACAGAGAGAGGGAAAGAGAGGGAGAGATGAAGAGAGAGAGGCAGCAAGAGGGAGAGATAAAGAGGGAGGGAGAGAGGGGGGGACAAAGAATGAGAATATGAGAGAGGGAGAGAGAGAAAGAGAGTGTGAGAGAGAAAGAGACAGAGAGAAAGAGAGTGAGAGGGGGGAAAGAGAGAGGGAGTGAGTGAGAGAGAGAAAGAGGGAGAGAGAGAGGAAGAGAGCGAGAGAGAGGGAGGGACGGAGGGAGGGAGAGAGAGCGAGAGAGAGAGAATGACCGTGTTTATTGTGGCTATAACTTAAGTGAGAACAGAGATGAACTTTATTGACTTTCAGTGTTATTAACAGGGTTAAAACACCCCAGATTTTGCTGCCATATGAAAATAATGTAGTATCTATGTAGTATAATAATGTAGTAATAATGTAACAAATATGCATTATTTGTGTACAACGGCATGTTCTGTAGTGTGCTATTCCTAATATATCATATTATATGATGTTATGTCATATAATTAATAGAATAAAAAATTCAGATTTATGTATTGACTAGTTTTTAGCTTCTCAAAGAAACGGTACTATTGTATAATCTGATTTATCATGGTTTTATTTCAGTTTTATTTCAGCTCTGTGGTAAAAATAATGTTACCACGAAGTACCACAGTAAAACCATGGTAGCGTCACAGCGACCACAAACCACCACAGTAGCACACTGTTGTAATTTGTGTCAACTGGGATGTTCCCAGTTTGTGGTAAATATGACATTTTCATCGCTTTTCAAAGCGTCATGGTAACTGATGCTAACATAGTTTTATTGTGGTACTTTGTGGCAACTGTTATGTTACAATGGTTTAATCTGTGATGCCATCATGGTTTTACTGGGATACTTTATGGTAACTATGATACTATCTTGGTTTTATTATGGTACTGTGTGGTAACTAACCATGTTAGCTGTGACTACACTGTATGGCTCTCTCGAGCCCAGTCGGGCTTCCAATGCCTGATCTAAGACGTCTTAAGGAAGGTGTTTTGTAAAACCATATCCCTCTCCTTCGAAACGAATGTGTGACCACACCATGGGTTTACTTTGGTACTTTATGTCACCGGGCCTTAGTGTAAATAAACTCAGAACACATTCATTCATTCATTCACTCATTTTCTACCGCTTATCTGAACTACCTTGGGTCACGGGGAGTCATCAGGCGTCATCGGGCATCAAGGCAGGATACACCCTGGATGGAGTGCCAACCCATCACAGGGCACACACACACTCTCTCATTCACTCACACATTCACACACTACAGACAATTTTCCAGAGATGCCAATCAACCTACCATGCATGTTTTTGGACGGGGGGAGGAAACCTGAGCACGGGAAGAACATGCAAACTCCACAAACACAAGGCGGAGGCAGGAATCGAACCCCCAACCCTGGAGTTGTGAGGCGAACATGCTAACCACTAAGCCACCGTGCCTCCCACACGTTATTACAGTACGATAATTTTTCAAAAAGTAAACCTTTGGATTAAAAGCTTAATACTTAAAAAAAAAAAAAACATAACTAGAAATGGACTCAATAACCAATGTATAACATACTGCACTGCATTATATTATGGAACAATTTTCTTGTCAAAACATGAAAAACAAGGCAGATAAAAGTGTTTATATGTATGTGTTTGTAAGAAATGATCATTCAAAAGCCAGAGCTGTCCAAAAAGGAACACCATTTACCTTTTGTTCTCCTGAATAGTCATACCATGTTCTGTTGAAAACTTCCTTCGAAAATGAGTTTGTGATTTGTGTGTTTGGTGCAGTAATTACCGGAGTTAAAATGCCTTCTTTTCAGCCACGTTTCCCAAATGGAGCCCGACAGCCACAAATAACAACTTCATCACACTAAACTGCCAAAGGAAGCATTTGGTTGCCTATTTAAAGGCTCTACGTGGCATGAATATAGTGCTCTCTCGTAGACGTAATTTTCCCATAGAAACCATCTTACGTTGCAGTTGGACTGATCTCAGCAGGCCCTGTTCATGTCTGTTTCATAAACACTTTGCACTCGTTAAACAGAAATCCTTATCGCAATAGCAAAAGTTGTACTGGAATATTAAACTAAATAAACTAAATAAACAGGAATATAACTCTTACACTTTTAGAAGCCATAATACGTTACTATAATTTGAATCCTTTGGTTATATTTTTGAATTATTTGCAATTAATTAAGATTTTAATTGTGCAAAGAAACAAAGAAATGGTTTTTTATTGGTTATTATTATTATTACAAAAAAAAATATAGTAAGACTAAACTAAAAATAAAAGTAGACATGTACATACGTCTTTTTGCAGATCTCTAATTAGTTTTTTTACTCTCAGTACTCTCATTTATTTTAAAAAGAAAAAGAAATAAGAACTCCACATCATGATACTGTATTTCTCTTCTGTGTCCAAACTGTCTTCCAGTTCCTGATCAATAAGGGACAAGCCGTAGAAAAAAACATTGCGTATATCAAAGACATCTTGATATATTCACCCTAATTCAAAACAAGATCATTCAGTGTCTTTCTCTCCTTGTTATCTGCTTTGGTACAAGCACCAGTGTCACCATTTCCTCCTTTGGATTGAGCATTTTTATCCTCAGACTTTGCCTCTTCCTATCCAGTTTCCTGCTCGCTTGACCTAAGCCTGTTTGTTAACCCTGAACTTTCCATCTTCATTCATTCATTCCTTTTCTACCGCTTATCCGAACTTCTCGGGTCACGGGGAGCCTGTGCCTATCTCAGGCGTCATCGGGCATCGAGGCAGGATACACCCTGGACGGAGTGCCAACTAATCACAGGGCACACACACACTCTCATTCACTCACACACTCACACACTACGAACAATTTTCCAGAGATGTCAATCAACCTACCATACATGTCTTTGGACTGGGGAGGAAACCAACCGGAGAACCCGCAGGAAACCCCGAGGCACGGGGAGAACATGCAAACTCCACACACACACAAGGCGGAGGCGGGAATCGAACCCCCATCCCTGGAGGTGTGAGGCAAACGTGCTAACCACTAAGCCACCATGCCCCCCCCATTTAATTTTATTCATTAATTTTTTTTGTCTTTTATTAAATAAAGATAACCTTGCAACAGTCTAAGAAATAAAGTAAGTAAGAAAGTAAGAAACTGGATGAACGTTTTTGCATTTTGAAAGAAAACAGAAAATAGTGATAGGTTATATCCGATGTCACCTTCCTTTTGCTTTTTTTCTCCTTCTTAAAGCAGCAAAAATAAAACGTCACCTCTGTCCTCTGATCCAATCTTCTGTCCTGAAGACTTTGCATATAAAGTTGCAGCTTAATAAATTCAACATATAGGTATTTACAATAGATCATGGAGGAAAAAAATCCATCAGATTCAAACATTCAGCACTGCTGTGATATTTGAGTCTTATAAAGAGAACAGCACATCCATATAAATTTACATCTTTATTATCTATACATTTCCATATTCATTTGGCTGGTGCTGTTATGCAAAGTGACCCGCAAGTGAATCAAAATGCAATCCAAGCACAGATCGGTTAAATTAGCTGGCAAGAGACGCAAAGTAGACAGAAACACTGTATACACAAACCCACTGGCTCACAAGGAGGGGACGGAGTGTGTTTCTGCATCAGTGCTGGCAGAAGAGCTTCAGGCATTTCTAGTTTGTGAGGAAATCTGCAGAGCGAGCAAAGCTGAGCAAATAATTCCACTATTGCAGAAGTGAAAAAAATAAATAAGTCATGTTTCAGGTTTAGGAAACACATGCTAGTGATATCAAAATACAAGGTTTATTCACAGACCCCAACTGATCAATTTCTTCTTTTTTTCTGCCAAAACTCACTGTTAAATGCACATAAAGATATACCAAGTGTCTGCACTAATCTGTATACCGTTAAGACAACACGAACAAAAAAACATTTAAAAAAAATTAACAACACCAAGATAGTGTATGTGCCTTCATCAACAAACATTATTAGCATTACAAATTGAAAAAAAGTTGAAAATAGCAAATATCGTATGTTCATGAATGAAAAGTGGGAGATTTCATTTCTTCAATGAATGTAATTGTAAAAGTTGGAAATATGATTAAAAAAAACAAGCAAAAAGAAGAACAAAAAAAAAACCCTCCATGTTGGTGTTTGCTGGTAAAAATCTTGCAAGCTAATTGTGTTGAGTGATGAGTGAAATGTAGTCAAGGTAACTGATATGTGTGTGGTGCTACAGTAGATACGGTATAACACAACCAAATACACAAAAGTGACACAGTGCTCTTTAGTTTATAATGAGGCTTTATGCAGACAAGTTCACGGTGATGTCACTTGCTGAACTTGGGCTTGAGAAGACCATCAATAATTTCAGAATAGGAATTGAGCAAGGCCCTTAACCCTTTCTGCACTCAGGGTGCTGTATCATGGCTGACTCGATGTTCTGACCACAACTTCCTCAGCTTGGATATGCTGCAATGTATAATCAAGAAAGAAAAGACTTCTTCTTAATAATATTAAATTTGGGGAACAATTTATATTATTTACAAGTGACAAATTACAGCTGCTATCACAAAGTAATATGTACGTTCCTAATAAAGGAGCTTCTGGTGAAATTAGTTCCTTCTTAGTTCCCTTTCATAAATTGGAAGGGGAGTGATACAAATAACATAAATATAAGATATATAACACACACACACACACACACACACACACACACACACACACACACACACACACACACACACACACACACACACACACACACACACACACACATATAACATACTATATAAGATTAATGAAGCAGTCATTTGGTTAGCTTAGGTTTTAAAGACAAGTTAGAAACTCTTTAGAGAAAAAAACAGCAACAAAAAAAAGAAAAAAAAAAGATTCTAGTTTTAAAAATGACTAAGATTCACACCTAGGGATTATTTATCGTAGCTAATCCATCTAATGGCATGCTTTTGGAAGGTGAGAAGAAACCAGAGAACCTAGAGGGAACCCACAAGTACATACAGCTTTAGGGTTAAATTTGGGAATCAACAAACAAAAAGAATTGTTATGTCAGTCTTTAGATATGATATGTTTATTTAATTTAATTTTGGATCTCAGCTAATCTACACAGAAATCAAACCCTACTTTGGTAAACTAGTCCTTGGGTTTTAGCCGTAGTCACGGAATTGGTGTCAAATTATTCAGAAGAGTTTTCTCAAGCATTTTGACATTTACAAACCATCTGGCTGCCACAGGCCAATTTATTCTTTCACATCTGCAGAGGAGCTCAGTTTATTTAACAGTAATTTATTAACCTTTTAAATTCATTCTTATTAAATTCAGAGACATGTTCAGTGAAATGATTTTTCAGTATGCATGACAAATTTCTGGAATATTCAGGAAACACCTCTCAGGCATAAACTGTTCATTTGTTAATTACTAGGATTAGGTTAGGGTTAGGTTATGGTTAGGTTGGGGCTAAATGCTTTAACTAATTGGACCCGCCCACAACGGTATATAAAGCCACGCCCCCAAAGTTATAGAAATTCAAGTTAAGTCAGCATAACACTGCATAAACATTCATCTTCTCCTCATAATGATTAAAGACGCTGTAAAAGGCTGGTTTATACTTTATTAAACATATTTTTTGTGTACTACTCCCACCATATTATTTAAAAATAAAATGAAAAATATCGGCTTAGACCATTTAGCAGTGCATGTTGTTCAAACCTCAACCACTAGATGTCGGTATTGTACCTTAAATAATTAGCTCACACACCACTGAGCGCCAGATCCGTTGATAACAAGCCGAATCCTTAAAGCTTTATAATGAGGCTCCTATTTAAGCTCAGACACCACAGATGTCCTGTATAGAAAAAACAAAACAACGATTACAATGCATTATTTATTTTAAACAGCAATGTAAACATGTTTTACAGCTGAGACATATAGTCATGCTGCATCATTGCAGGTTGATCATTGACCTAACATCATATGATGTGTGTGTTTGTGTGTGTTTGTTTGTGTGTTTGTTTGTGTGTTTGTTTGTGTGTGTTTGTTTGTTTGTGTGTGTTTGTATGTGTGTGTGTGCATGTGGGTGTTTGTGTGTTTGTTTGTATGTGTGTATGTGCTTGTGTGTGTTTGTGTGTTTGTGTGTGCTTGTGTGTAATTTCCACACACCCTTCTTGGCACTCAAAGTGACACAGTGTAGGTGCCAGTTCTGGGATCACAACCTCTCTCTCTCTCTCTCTCTCTCTCTCTCTCTCTCTCTCTCTCTCTCTCTCTCTCTCTCTCTCTCTCTCTCTCTCTCTCGCTCAGCTGTGAGCAGGTGGCCTGCCAAAACGCATAAAGATACTACGACGGATCATACTTTTCCCGTCTGGCTTGAGAAAGTCTATTCAGTATTCTGGGACAGACGAGAACAGTCGTGTGGACAGTCTGCTGCTCAGTTCCCTGCATGCAGCCTTGTTACGCATTGTGAGTCTAGATACAAGTTTCAGAAAAGGAAACATCATCGCCTCTGTTTAGATTACAGGAAACAGACTAATTGCTAATTATTATATAACAAATCTACGCATGGGAGAAGACAGGAACAGATCACATTGGCTTTCATCAGTGACATTATTACCGTGTCTGTAAAAGAGTTGCAATGAAGTAGAAAGTGTAAAAAGTTTTTTTTATTTCGCTTCAGCATGATAAAACCCCTCCTTATTCGTAGGCTTTATTTACATTACATGAATAACATGAGTGGTTGGTATAAATGTGCTCCTAACTTTAAAGGATAAGAAAAAACATGTAATCTATATCATTTCATTATGTGAGGAATCAAACTCAGTACAGTGTTTTGTTATAGGAAAATAATCTATCACATGCAGGTGATATGCATGCTGAAGGAAACCATTATCAAATGTACAGAAAACACTGAGTTACACAGTACAATGAAATTCTTACTCTGTGACTCTTCCAGAAACCTCTGCCATCATTTCAACTAAAGACACAAGAAACAAAAATGACAAATGGTTCAAGAGGGAAAAGACATACAGTGCATTTGCATGAAAGAGTGTATGTGTGCAATGTAATCACGATAAAATGTATATGTGTCTCAATCAGATTTGAGAATTCGCCTTCGCTGTGGGTTACAACCTCTTTGTTTGGTATTCGGAGGAAGCACAGCATGAACCCAGCTGCACTTTTCCAACTTGAAACACTTCAAAAATCAGAAATGATGAATGCAGCTGCTGTCTTTAAGTGTGTGTGTGTGTGTGTGTGTGTGTGTGTGTGTGATAGTTTGCCCTACATCATTCTCATTATGCTACTGTGTCTGTGAGACTCCCTGATATCCAGTACATGCTGATAATCAACATCCAGACTAAACTAAACTACTTTAGTATATAGTGTATAAGTAACACTTGGACTTATTTTCACACAATATTTAGCCAGGTTCCATTTTGGGATGATGTTCACATCCCAAACAATAACCTAGGGATAGGAACCTGATTCCTTCTGCAAAGTGGCAAATAAATCCCTTTATTTCTTTCCTGAACACAAACTTCTTCACAAACTCTGGCCTATGGAGGACTCTGGAGATTCTCCAAACGTTGTCCTAATTGTAAATGTGTAACTTCATGATAAATAGATCTTTCTTTCTTTCTTTCTTTCTTTCTTTCTTTCTTTCTTTCTTTCTTTCTTTCTTTCTTTCTTTCTTTCTTTCTTTCTTTCTTTCTTTCTTTCTTTCTTTCTTTCTTTCTTTTTCATTCTATCTATCTATCTATCTATCTATCTATCTATCTATCTATCTATCTATCTATCTATCTATCTATCTATCTATCTATCTATCTATCTATCTATCTATCTTTTTCTTTCTTTCTTTCTTTATGCTTTTGACCTTTAATATGAATATTAAAAAGAAGAATTGGGATTTTAACCCCTTTTTTTCAGTAGACTGGATTTTTCAGTAGACTGGATTCAAAATCTGAGTAAGCTGCCAGAACGGAAATTGACCTATGGGACATTTTCAGTCAGTATAAACAAGTGAATTAGTTTATGGCCGCAAGTCTGATATAAACTATAAAAAAAGAAATCAGGATGCTGTTGGCTTTCAGTGAGAGACATTTGTTTTAAGGCATAACCTTACACAGAATTTAGCTTGTTATGAACAAGCTCTCGGTGTATCTCAGAGAAAACAATTGAGTTTATCACCATTTACTTAGAAGATAGAAATATTTGTGTGGAAAAAAAAACTCTTTTGAAACTTTTCTATCAAACTAGTGTATTTTCCCAAGGCTAGGTACAGAATTAAGTTCTGAGTGTCTACTATCACATGAGCTTCAAATTAACCACCACTGTAAAGTGGGACATGATAAAGACGTTCAAGTCAAGCCAAGAAACTTTTATTGTCATTTCAACCATATATATGAACCAGTGTTTCTCCAGGACCAGGGTGCTACATAAAACTACACAGAGCTAAGGACTTAAAATAAGTTGTCCTAGCCACATAAAGTACATCTTGCGCAAACCATTTTCTGATGGATAAAAGATCAGAAACAAAAGCATGATTATGATTAAGGTTATCCTACTTTTTTCCTAACAGAACTCATTCAAAATTCACAAGCATTAAAAAAAAAAAAAACAAGACAGTCAGAACTTGAAGCGGCTTACAGTACAATTATCTCATTTATACAACTGAGCATTAAGGGCCTTTCTCAGGGGCCCAGCAGTGGCATCAGGATGCACCTGGGATTCAAACACAACAATTCACTCTGTAGTCCAATACCTTAACTATTGAGCTACCAAATCCTACAAGTAGATGTGTTGGGCGCAGGGAAGTTTAAGGAGATGTGTGTCTTTGATGATGGCCAGATGACTGGGTTAAAGATTTTCCAAAACAACAGTCTCATGTGGTGTTCCTTGTACTGTATGCGGTGTGAAAAGGTGGGGTCATGGACTCCCAAATCTCATCGTAGTGTATAGACAGTTAAGACTAGCTATGTATAGAGCTGTCTGAGTGCCCATGCTAACCCTTGTCCATCTGTGAAATCTCCTACAATGGGCACATGAGCATCAGAACTAGACATGTGGCAAAAAAATGGTCGTCTGGTCTGATGAATCAGATTTTCTCTTACATTGTGTGGATGTATCTTGGGGAAACCTTGGGTCCTGGCATTCATGAAAATGTTATTTTAATACTTAACACGTATCTTAACACTGTTGCTGACCAAATACATGGTTCATGGCGAAATAATACCCTAATGTCAGTGTCCTCTTTTAGCAGGATAATGTGCCAAATCACCTAACTCTATCCTCGGCATCCTCTACTCACACCAATTACCTTCATATCCTCACATCAATATATATCTCCTCTTTTGCCTCTTACCTGCTGCTCCATCGCCAACATCCTTCTACCAATATAACCATTTCCCTCCTCTGTACATGTACTTTGTCCCCAAAACAGCCAACCTGAGCTGTCCCTCTGATGTGCTCGTTCCTTATCCTGTCCATCCTCGTCACTCCTAAAGAGAACCTCAACATTCTCATTTCTGCTACATCCATCTCTGCCTCATGTCTTTTCCTCACTGCTACAGTCTCTAACCTAATTTTTAATAATCATATATTTAGTGTATTATAATCCTATAATAGTGAATATTACACATTTTGCCTATATTTAAAATATTTATACTTTCTAAGATGTCATTCAAAGATTGGATGAAAAGTTTTGATGGAAAGAATGAATTAAATAAAAGTTCAACTCGTATTTAATGTTTGATTTTATTCTGTTCACAACAGTCATAGCTTAGCTTCAGTGTTTTTCAAATGAGTCTGTGATTTGTGTCTGTCGCAGTAATGTCTGGAGCTAAAATCCCAATTTTTCAGCCACCTTTTCCCTAAATGAAGAACATTTAGCAACATTAAAAACAGCATTGGCAAAAATATGAACTCTTTACCTAGTGCTGTAGGGTTTTCACCCAGGACTTTATTTTGTATCATATTTATCTTTAAATATAGTTATATAATAATACAATATAATATTAACAATACTGTCTAAAGTACCAGCTGCTGGCATGCTACTGTCACAAACTATTTAGTGAGCTAGTACATGATTTAAGATGATATAAACACAGCTCTCTAGTTAGTGCAAGTGATAACGCTAACTCAGAACGATGAGTGAAAATATCCGGGGGAAATGTGCCGTTCCTATGCAGATACATCTTCCCAAAACACAAGAATCTTCATTACTAGGGAGTGAAGTAAAGTCTGTAACCTACAGTAGTGACCTAGCGTTAATGTATTCATCGATAGTGATTTAAAAGAACTTTTGTACATCGCTCTGGATAAGAGCGTCTGCCAAATGCTGTAAATGTAAATGTAAGTTGGTTTTCAGGTGATCATCCACCTGCTTTAAGGACAGCATTATAAACACAGCCTTGTACAAGTGCAAGCTTGTGCTTCCATGTCATAAATAATGAATCAGCTTGTAACAGTGAAGAGTAACAACGAGGTTCATTTTAAAACGTGTTAGCTGTACTGATGTGCAAAAATGCAGCATGTCATGCAGACCCTGGTGTCTTGCTTGTCTGCACTGAATGTAGAAAGTTGTTTAAAAAAGATTTGTGAATGTTGCAGTGTTTAATATCAGTGTATAGAGATAGAAGCCTTTATTTGGGACATATACTGTACATTACAGTGAAATTCTTTCTTTACATTTACTTTAGAGGTTGGGGTCAGGGAAAGTGTCAGCCATGATACAGTGTACCTGGAGCAGTGAGGGTCAAGGGCCGGGCTCATAGGCCCAACGGTAGCAGCTTGGCTGTGCTGGGGCTTGAACCCTAATCCTCCAATCAACAACACAGGGTCTTACACACTTTCGCCACCACTGCCCCTGAGATACAGTGTGCACTGTATCTAAAGCACAAATTCAAGCCAACAAAAGAAATTACTTCACAACAAGATCAACATTGGTTGAGACAGAGCTCAGATCAAAATCCTACCCAAAACATGTCAGTTGACTTGCAATGTGATCAAACTGGGGCATTTTTGCCAAGAGCAGCAGAATTGGTAAATAAAGATGCAAGTGGCAAGACGCTTCCCCGAATCGACCGACTGCTGTATTACAAGCCAAATGTGCTTTAGCAGAGCATTAGTTAAGACATATGCACGTTTATGCAACTAGATTTTCTTTTCTTTTCTTTTATCCCCTAAAACATTCTATAAAGCAAAAATAACTTTCTTTCTTTCTTTCTTTCTTTCTTTCTTTCTTTCTTTCTTTCTTTCTTTCTTTCTTTCTTTCTTTCTTTCTTTCTTTCTTTCTTTCTTTCTTTCTTTCTTTCTTTCTTTCTTTCTTTCACATCATAAAAACCTGCAGTTTTATCAGAGGAGTGTAGATTTGTCCACTGTCCACAAAATTAAGAAAAAAAAACAAAGGAAAAAAAAAAAAAGAAAATTCTCTAATCATCTATTACTATTAATGGAGTTATAAATGAATTATAATAGACTTTTTTTAGTAATGTATGCAAGTAAACAAACAAACAAACAAATCAATTAATCAATCCAGGTTCAAATGCTTCGAAGTTTTTTCTATTTTGCAGACAGACAGACAGACAGACAGACAGACAGACAGACAGACAGACAGACAGAAAGACAACCAACAAACTAATCAAGCAGGCAAACAACAAACAAACAAACAAAAATGAATGAGAAAGCATTTAAACAAACAAATATGCAAGTACACAAACAACTAAATAATACATAAACAAACAAACAGGTATTAAAAAACGTATAATTAATAAATAAAAAAGCGTAATCATCAAATACTTCAACTTGGGCATGTGGGCATGTGGCAGCCCAGTGGTTATTGTGTTGGGATACCAATCGGAAGGTTTTGAGTTCGATACCAAGCTGCGGCTGTTGGGCCCCTGAGCAAGGCCCTTAACCCTCAATTGCTCAGTTGTATAAAAATGAGAAAATGTAAGTCACTCTGGATAAGAGCATCCGTGAAATGCTGTAAATGTAAATTACTAGTGAGTTATCTAACTAGCAACCTAAAGTGCTTAAACCAATGAATAAATGCAATAATATATATTATTTAATTGATATTTCATGACAAGTTTCTAACATTGTGGTACGAGGCAATAGTGCCGTGCAACAAAACATTGCGAGAAACAATAAACAAAATATGCAAATTATCTCTGACACATTAAGAGAACAAATTTAAATGTCCGACATCCTCTTCACATCCTCTGCTCTCACAATGCCATGTCCTATTCTGTGTGCCATGCAAAATGAAAGATAAAACCATGAGCTGCGTTTTTATCTGGAGCTGATGTCACTCCTTACAAGTCAGAAGCAGCTTTTTTGTCGTGTGACGCAGGATATGCGAAATAGAAATGCTTTGATAAGAACATCGACTGGCTGCTTCCCAAACCTTGACTGATCTGGGGGTTCTATTTGTGTATGAGGTGTTTCTTCTTGCAGGAGATAAGAGATGGAGAGGTGGGAGACATGAAGTACAGAAACGTCAGAGCCGAAAAGCTCAATTTTTTTTTTTTGTTGCAATTTTTGGATTGTAAAAGAAAGACACGATGATAGGTGTTTGGGGTTTTCTTGTAATCCTGTTTCTTCCCTTGTTTCCCTTGAAGCATTCATTTTCTATAACTATATTAGCAGATGGAATTATATAAGTCAGTATTTCTTTTGTGCAGCAGGAAAATAATCCTCACACTGTACCCTTGCACTTTTTTGTTTTGCATCCATTATACTTTTACAACTTTAACAAGCACTATGGCTACAAAAATAGATATTACTTCCTTACTGGACATTTGCACAAGGTCTGACTTGAGTAGATACAAAGGGTGCATGTATATACTGTAATCATTGTTTAGTCAATTTGATTTGAACCTTCGATTCTAATCCAGCATGATTTAATAGCATTAAGCAAGTGATAAGCTCCTGAACTTGTCCAGGAGACTATTCTGAAATTATTCTGCAGATACAAGCTGTTAAACTGAGTCGAAGGACTCACCTGTAGAACTGCAGAAACATGATATACTGGAGATTTTGACTTATAATTTTCACCCTACATATTCCCAAGTCTATTCTTTATTTTGCCCATTTTTGCTCCAAAAACAAACCTTACCAAATAGCAAACAAACCAAAACTATTAATTTCCTATTAAACTATTAATTACAGTCCAGTTTGGACATGAGAACTGGACAAAATTCTACAAATTGCAGTCAAAATATAAAAATCAATATAAATATACAGTATAAAGCTCAGTTTACTCTTCATGATCTCCCCAAAATCCCTGAGAGATTCCTCTAGGTTCTCCAGGTCCCTTCTACTTCCCAAAAACACAATAGTATGTGGATTATCTGTTCTTCCATTTAAGCTGTATGAATGTGTATGTAGAGTGTTGAAATTGCCCAATGATTTAAGTATATGAATGGACTGGCATCCCATTCAGTGTTTTTCACTTTGTGCCAAGATTCCCAGGAATCTTGGGAATCTCCAAATCTTCTGCACCAGAGGTGAATTAATGAATAAAATTATGTTGATCATCACACAATGTATGTATGGATTTATTCCACACAGATATTTCATAAGAAACAACAAGAAAAAAAGCTACTTATCACTATGAATTTTGAATAAAAGTCAACGAGATCAATTAGGCAATAATCACATGTTCCTGGGAAAGTAAGCTGAATCATGATCTGTTTTTTTTCTAAAGATAACCAAATGTTCCCAGCATGATGGCTATCGCAGGCTGGCATTGTCGGGATTGTTTTTTAATAAAGTTTCCAATATGAGGATGGTGGGGTGCCAAGCACGGCAGGTGGCTGTGCCTGCTGTCTCGTTTAGATGACAGGGCTATTCGCTTAGAGACGGTTATGAGATAAAGCCAAGAATCTGCATTTAACTCACATTATTGTTTTTTGGTATCACTTTCAAGACATTTTCCAAAGGAACTACTACAAGTGCAAGACTTATATTTTAATGTGTTTGTATTTTGTGGCAAGGAAAAACTCCCTTAGATGGTAGAGGAAGAGCCCTTGAGAGGAACCAGACTCAAAAGGGAACCTCATCCTCATTTGGGTGACACTGAAGGGTGTGATGATGATTATACAGTCCGACAGTTGTTTAGGAGGTAAGGAGGTTGTTGTTGACCACATGTAGTTAGCCTCTCCTCGTAAAATGTCTTAATACTTTATGAAGCGGAATCCAACTGGAGCTGGTACATCTGTAGGTACCCCAGGATCCTCACAGGGTGCCTCATCTCACTGAAGATCCAAAATCTTCATTACATGAAACACAACTGGAGCTGGTACAACAACTTATCTACTGAACTATCACTTCCCTAAAGCATCAGATAATCAAACGCTTACTCTCAAACCATTCTCTTCCGTATAAAATGTAGAAATTTATAGTATAGTATAGTATAGTATAGTATAGTATACAGTAGTATAGCGCTTTATAGATTCTATATAGTGTACTATAGTATAATCATAGTATAGTACAGTATAGTATAGTATAGTGCTTTATATCATAGTATAGTACAGTATAGTATAGTATAGTGCTTTATATCATAGTATAGTACAGTATAGTATAGTATAGTGCTTTATATCATAGTATAGTACAGTATAGTATAGTATAGTATAGTACAGTATAGTATAGTGCTTTATATCATAGTATAGCATAGTATAGTATTTTATATAGTATAGTATAGTGATTTATAGATACTATATAGTGTACTATAGTATAGTATAGTGCTTTATATCATTGTATAGTACAGTATAGTATTGTAGTGCTTTATATCATAGTATAGTATAGTATAGTATAGTATAGTATAGTATAGTATAGTATAGTACAATATAGTATAGTATAATGCTTTATACATATATAGTGTACTATAGTATAGTATAGTACAGTATAGTATAGTACAGTATAGTATAGTATACTACAGTATAGTGCTTTATAGATACTATATAGTGTATTATAGTATAGAATAGTGCTTTATATCATAGTATAGAAAAGTATAGTACAGTATAGTACTTTATAATCATAGTATAACGTAGTATAGTATAGTGCTTTATATTATAGTATAGTTTAGTATAGTATATTATACTAAACTATACTATAATATAATATAGTACTTTATAATCATAGTATAGTGTAGTATAGTATAATATAATATAGTATAGTATAGTACAGCGCTTTATAGATACTATATAGTGTACTATAGTATAGTGCTTTATATCATAGTATAGTATAGTATAGTATAGTGCTGTATAGTGCTTTATATCATAGTATAGCATAGTATAGTATAGTATAGTGCTTTATATCATAGTATAGTATAGTATAGTATAGTGCTTTATATCTATATAGTGTACTATAGTATAGTATAGTGCTTTATATCATAGCATAGTATATTATAGTGCTTTATAGATTCTATATAGTATACTATAGTATAGTGCTTTATATCACAGTATAGTATAGTATAGTTCTTTTTAGCTTCTTTATAATATAATATACTGTAATATACTATAAATATGTATGGTAGTATAATATATTTTTAGTTTATATATAGTGTATAGTATAGTGTCTATATTGACTATTATAGTATAATATAATGTTTTCCAGTTTCTTTATAGAATAAATAATGCTTTGTATATTCTATTACAGCATAGTGCATTATTTTTTATAGTATAGTACAGTGCTTTATAATTTCTGCTGCCCCATTAAAACATGTTAAACTAGGTTACAGATAAAATACCCCAAAGTGTTTTTGATCCTAGTGAAATAAATCGGTTAGGAATGCATGTTGATGACTTGCCATTATGATAAACAAACCGATCCATAATTAATTGTGACAACACAGTCATTGCTAATGAGGCAACTCGTAGCATTCATTCATCTTCAGTAACCGCTTTATTCTGGTCAGGGTCACAGTGGATCTGGAGCCTATCACAGGAATACTGGACACCAGGCACACACATTCTGCACAGTCATTTACAATTAGGGATAATTTAGCATAGCCAATCCACGAACTAGCAGGTTTTGGAGGTGGATGGCAACCAAGAAATTTGAGGAAACCCACAAGGACACACCATACAGCCAGTAACCTGAGCTCTGGATCCAATCAGGTCTCTAGAGCTGTCAGATGGCAATGTTAGCCATCTACTGTGCCACCATTCCTGTTTTATTTCAAAGGAACTGTTTGCTTTCCTCCCCCCATCTAACCATTGACTC